>NC_091284.1:722607135-722817135 GCF_032444005.1 Ranitomeya imitator
AAAAGAAGCAAAGACAATGCGAACAAACAGCAAAAAGACAGCAGAGGGGACAAGAAGAGGGGAGAGAGTGTCAGACAGCTGCAGGGATCTGCTCAGATAAGAGAATTGCAGCTGCTGCAGCTCCTTCCCCTCCCTGGCCAGCAGAGGATACCGTCTCTCCATTCAATTATCCCATGCTCAGGATTCCCTAAAGCAAGCATATATTTCATTTTTATATTCATTTAACAGACAGTCCCTTCAATCAGCCTGAGGACGCATTGTACCATAGTGCAAAGCAGCACATAGAAAATGCCATTCATATTAATACCAACACTATAGGAAACAGAATAATGAGGGGCACAAATATATTATTACTCCCATCTTCAATAGTCAGGAGACGACACCAAAAATGGATTAATACCCAGCCATTCAGTGCTTCCTACCTATTTCTGGCCCAGGCAGATGCATCCAGAACCCAGGCGATGAGTGTAGGATCTACCATGCTATTGATGGCACACAGAGGGGCAGATTGCACTCAGCTGAGCTCTTTCAAAGTGCTGCACACAAAAGAAAGAAAAGACATAACGTGCATTCACTTCCTTCCCTGTGTTTATGGCTGGTCATTAGTCTGGATGTCTAGACTTCAAATGGCACCTTGTTGGTCCATAAACACAAAGCTGACAAGCCCTGAGCCTACCGTGCCCACTTGTGTCTTCTGCCCACCAGACCGGTGCCCTCCATTAGTTTTACCTTGATGTCAAGGTCACAAGGTATGAGGCTAGTCATGGTCAAGGGTATTTCACAAATATGTAAGAGCAGCAGCGTTTAGAAGACACCATGTAGTTTCTAGTAGACTGGAATGTTTGCAGCAAAACCTTCTCAAAATACTTATTCTTAAAAAAAAAGTAATGTCGGGTTGCATAGGATAATATGTACAGAAGGAAGGTAAAATAACAGGGCACATTGCAAAATCCATCCAGACTACTACTAATTCAGCAGATAGGAATAATAGTGCTTCAAAGCTAGAATAATCATATAAGCTAACGGATTGTAAGTGATTTGGAACAAGAATTAGGGATAATCTTGGAGGAGGCAGGTAATGTTACCTCTTATGTAAATAAGAGTGATGCCATCCCAAGCAGATAGATCAAAAATGGAAAAGTGCACACTTAATAATATATTAATAGTCCTGTAATCATGTGAGGAACTGGAATATATATATATATATATTTTGAAATAAAAATAACAAAAAAACTGCTATGAACAGCAAGATGTTCTGTTTCCATATCTATCTATCTATCTATCTATCTATCTATCTATCTATCTATCTATCTATCTATCTATCTATCTATCTATCTATCCATTATTTATCTATCTATCTATCTATCTATCTATCTATCTATCTGTCTGTCTGTCTGTCTGTCTATCTATCTATCGTTATTTTCACAGCTTATATATATATATATATATATATATATATATATATATATATATACTGTGAATATATATACATATAATATTAATGCCTTTTGAGCCTCATTTCACACCCAACCCTTTGCACTTACATTCTGTAGAACATCCAAACATTAATTCAATTATTAAAAAGTACCAATCCCCTGCAGTAATATTATGTGCTGTGCTGGTTTTATTGACATTTTTACCACCTCAGATCTATTCCTAGAGCTGAATTATATTAGCGATTTTTTTCTTAATTTTATTTAGTTTGAAATACAGATTCTTAAGATTATCAGTTGAAGGTTGAGAAAAAAAGGATAAACCATGTATATTTTAGGTTAAACATTACATTACAAAGCATGTTCCTGTTGGCAATCTGTTATGTAGCTTTATATTATTTTATTATGCAAATTCAGATTTAAATATGAAGCATTCTATCTTTTCCATTTTTAAATGTATGCAAATAACGTTTAAAATAAATATTTGTTGAAGTATAATTATTTGTTCAAAACTTATTTTAGTTTGCATGTTTTAGTGTGTCCGGAAAATTACCTTCTATTTTCTTCATTTGCTGCAGGAAGTGTTATGGGGAGTGGTTCCATGGAGTAACAGAAGGAGTTATGATAGCAAGCAGTTATAGCACATGTTATGACAGGATGTGTCAATTGCAGGGCTGTTCACATGATTGCTGTTTTTGGTGCTCAAACAAAGCAGCAGGCCTGAGGAGGTTTCAGCATTCTTCCCTTGGATACAAGAAAACACAGATAAAGGAATATCCACAGCACACTTACCAACTAATAGGATTTAACATGTACCTAATTCTATCTATCTATCTATCTATCTATCTATCTATCTATCTATCTATCTATCTATCTATCTATCCCATATCTATCTATCTATCTTCTATCTATCTATCTATCTATCTATCTATCTATCTATCTATCATCTTCTATCTATCTATCTATCTATCTATCTATCTATCTATCTATCTATCTATCTATCTATCTATCTATCTATCTTCTATCTATCTATCTTCTATCTATCTATCATCTATCTATCTATCTATCTATCTATCTATCTATCTATCTATCTATCTATCTATCTATCTATCTATCTATCCCATATCTATCTATCTATCTTCTATCTATCTATCTATCTATCTATCTATCTATCTATCTATCTATCTATCTATCTATCTATCTATCTATCATCTTCTATCTATCTATCTATCTATCTTCTATCTATCTATCTATCTATCTATCTATCTATCTATCTATCTATCTATCTATCTATCTATCTATCTATTATAATCTGTTGTCAGTATGTCTGTCTATCTAAATCTACTATTTATATTTTTTATCCACAAATAACAGTACTGCAGTCAGGATAAAGAGTTCCTACTCCATAATGATCATGAGGCAACTTGCAATAATAAAGACTTATACAAGCATATATAAACAGACACATGTAATGTTATTAGAAGTTGTCCATATGCATGCAGATAATGTTACATTTGGCAGAATAAAAAAAATCTAGAAAGCTAATATGTTTCTATGAATAATCAACAAAGTACAAATAACCTGTCTTCCTATTTTTTTTATATCTAGAATAATAAAATAATGAACATATTCAATTGATAGGATGTTGTGTAGTCTAAATTTTGCAATATGTAGACATATTGAACTGTAATGCCAGATGCAGTTCACACAGGAAAAATGAAATCTATGTAATGCAGCATTTTTTGTACATCTGCACAGTATGTTATATATATATATACATACATATATATAGTACTGTATTTATGTGTGTATGCAATTAGTACAATGCAATATCAATATAGGGGATCCATATTTGTATTGATTTCAAATTGCCAAAAGTGAACAAATATCTTTAGAAAATACACAGAAATGCAACATCATGCACACGGTATAGACCGCACTGTAAACAGTGACACAGACACTTATGTGTTTACAATGTTATTTATTTTTTGACTGTGAACACACCAGACCAAGGGATGACACCATTCCTCATAATGTAGGTAGGGTAAATAGTAACAATCTCTTTGTAGATTTTCTTGTCTAAAGGCTGAGTCACACATAACGATTTTGTTAACGATATCGTTGCAACGTCACTCTTTTGTTGACGTAGCAACGATCCCGCTAACAATCTCGTTATGTGTGACAGCGACCAACGATCAGGCCCCTGCTGGGAGATCGTTGGTCATTGGGGAATGATCAGGACCATTTTTTGGTCACTGATCACCCGCTGTCATCGCTAGATCGGCGTGTGTGACGCCGATCCAGCGATGTGTTCACTTGTAACCAGGGTAAATATCGATATTTACCCTGGTTACCATTGTAAAAGTAAAAAAAAAAACAGTACATACTCACATTCTGATGTCTGTCACGTCCCCCGGCGTCCACAGGGTTAAAACTGCTTTCGGCAGGAGCGCTGCTAATGCACACGCTCCGGCAGAGAGCTTCCCTGCACTGACTGTGTCAGCGCCGGCCGTAAAGCAGAGCACAGCGGTGACAATGGTAACCAGGGTAAATATCGGGTTACTAATCGCGGCCCTGCACTTAGTAACCCGATGTTTACCCTGGTTACCCGGGTGCTGCAGGGGGACTTCGGCATCGTTGGTCGCTGGAGAGGGTCTTTTATTGCATCCCGAACAAGTTTCCTGGCAGTTGTGGACAACATTTTTGTTGGTCTACCTGACTGTGGTTTTGTTTTTACAGAGCCTCTGATTTTCCATTTGTTAATCACAGTTTGAACGCTGCTGACTGGTATTATCAATTCCTTGGATATCTTTTTGTATCCCTTTCCTGCTTTATACAGTTCAATTACCTTTTCCCATAGATCTGTTGACAATTTTTTTGCCTTCCCATGCTTCACAATCCAGAAACATTAGTGGCTGGATGAAAGATGCAAGAGTCTGTCTGGATCCCAGAAACTCATTCAGCTTTTATGCACAAACACTGATTGCAAGCAACCAGGTCACACGTCAGGATGTTACCTTTTGTAGCCATTCAAATCCATTTGTGTCAACTTCTGTGCATGTTATCAGGCCAAAATCACCAGGGTATGTGAACTTTTGATAAAGGTAATTTGGATGTTTTGGGTTGTCATTATGATTTTAAAAGAGAAAACACAGTAGCTTGATAATAAATGGCTTCATCCAACCACTAACCATGAGTGGAGAAAAAGTCTTCCTATTCTCTGAAAAAAGGCCAAGAAAGCAAAAAATTCTGCTGGAGTATGTAAACTTTTGAGCACAACTGTATAGAATTTTTGTGGATTTCAAGTGTGCTGCTGATATAAAAAAACAGTTGTACTGAGGAAGGAGTTGATCTGATTCTGAAAGTTATTAACAAGAAACCACCTTAAATTATTTTTGTCTAAGGGTCTTCGGATCCATTTTGAAACCAGTAGCACACTTGAAGTCCACAAATTATGGCTCTTCATACATAGTTCAAATCTGTGGCATGTGGGAGAGTCATAAAATAAATCCAGAATGAAGTCAAATTGTTTTGTAGACATATGAACCCCAAAAAATTGGATCAAGTCTCATGGGATGACTGTGCCATGCCCCATGTTCGTCAATGGGCCAGTTATCACTACTCATAAACTAAGAGAGACAGAATTCCTGAATCAGAGACATTGTTTTATCACTCCAGTAGATCACTACATTGGGCTATTAGCCAGGCATCTAGCTAGAGGTGCTCTATTGATCGTGTGCCAAGCATTTTTAAAGGCTATCATGGTGCAGAGCAAGACAGCAATGGAACCTGGAATGGAGGTCTATCCTCTTCAGTAATGAGTCTCTCTGTGTTTTGGACACAATGATAGCTGGAGATTGGACTGGTGACCATGTGGACAATACCATGATGAGGCTTTAGCAATGGAACATCACACCGGCCCTACTCCTGGGGTTAAGGTGTGGGGAGCCAAAATATATTGTAGCTAAACCCCTCTAATCTTTGCTTAGGTACACTGACAGTTTGACTAAGGAACCAGTGGTATGACCATTTCTCCAAAGTGTCTAGGACCCATTTCTCAACATAAAAAAGCGAGGATGTATATTGGACCAGGCTACTATGAGCAACCTGAGTAGTCTAATTGTGTTACCTGCTTCATGTCTGGACTTGTCTCCCATTGAACACATCTGGCAAGTCAATGGTCGAAATTAGGAAAGTGTGCTGGCAGCACCAATTCTTAATTATTTATGTGTCCAAGTGCATTCAGTGTGGCAGAATATTCCCCAGACAACCTCAATAATAGCATTTTAAATTATATAAGTGTGAGAATTTCTGCACAAAACTCTCATACACAATTTTATAAAAATTGAGATAGTATGAAAATTGTGTTTCTATTCTTCCATCACTTGAATGTCATTAACATGAAGTGAGAGAAGACTTTGCTCAAACCTTCATCCACAGATCTGTGGTTAGTTCTCCAAGATGTTTGGAGCAACCTCCTTGCCAAGTTCCTTTAAAAACTGTGTGCTTATGTACCTAGAAGAATTAATGCTCTAGGCGTAGCTAGGGTTTCAGCTCAGGGGGAGGGTGAAAACTTTGAGTGGGCCCCTAACCTGTAACCATGAATACAACTACGGTGGTGGACCCTAAGTGTGGAAACCTCAGCAGATGACTATGCTGTTACTGAAAAGAAATCTCTATACAAAGACCAACACCGATATTACCACAATATGGTGACCATATAATGGTAGATCCAAATGCAAATGAAGAGAAGGACAGCACCACACCAGGAAGTGAAAAAGCAGCTCACATTTTATTCTGCCTCCTGCGGCAATGTTTCGGTCCGAGGACCTTTGTCAAGCACAGTACAAAACATTCCAACCACCATTATATATCCTTAAGCCCACCCTATTCATTAACTGACAACCAATAGGGATACCATAATATAATAGAAAAAACACACAGCGATATAACATACATATACATGAATAAAAACAGTGCTATATGAGTAGCAGTCTATACATATCAACCTCTAATACAGTACAATCACCCCTGATCGCTCCCTTCTATACAATAAAGCCCAAAAATGCAATATAAAGTTACCAGCTTACAAAATGTAAACAGACTCCATCATCCTATCAGGGCAATGCACCGGTGGTTGTCATGGTACCGCGGGCGTGTTCATGAGACACGCAGCACAATCAGGAAACAGTGTCGATCCCATGTGACCTCACCATACCCAACATGCAGCGCTCATCACTACGCAGGCCCACAGGTCCTTCTCCAACAGCGCATGTCCCAGGGCAAAGCCCGCCCACATCCATCAAAGTCCAGCCCTTCAGTGCTCGTCACCGTAACCTATCAGTCCCCGAGGGATGTATGACGCAGCACTTGTCATTGCGCAAGTCCAAAGTTTCTTTTGTAACTGCGCATGTCCCAAGTAAGGATCCGCCCATCCAAGTCCAGGCTCAGTGCTTCAATACGGATGTCCGTGACATCACGATCTCCAGGAGCTCCAGTGCACATGCTAGAGTTGTTGTGAATTCTGTGGCAGAGCTCCCTCCTGTGGTCACAAGTGGTACTTCGGCTGATTCTCTCTGTGAGCTTCTGTTGGTGGAGGGAAGTGGTATTGCGGCTTCTGAGTTTCCTCCCTCAGGTGATCTGGTGAGGTCGTTAGGTGCTTCTCTACTTAACTCCACCTAATGCTTTGATCCTGGCTTCCTGTCAATGTTCCAGTGTTGGACTTGCTTTTCCCTGGATCATTCCTGTGGCCTGCTGCTCTGCATAGCTAAGTTCTTCTTTGCTATTTGTTGCTATTTTTTCTGTCCAGCTTGTCTAATTTGTTGCTGGAAGTTCTGGGACGCAAAGGGTGTACCTCCGTGCCGTTAGTTCGGTACGGAGGGTCTTTTTGCCCCCTTTGCGTGGTTTTCTTTAGGGTTTTGTGTAGACCGCAAAGTTACCTTTTCTATCCTCGATCTGTTAAGAAAGTCGGGCCTCACTTTGCTGAATCTATTTCATCTCTACGTTTGTCTTTTCATCTTAACTCACAGTCATTATATGTGGGGGGCTGCCTTTTCCTTTGGGGTATTTCTCTGAGGCAAGGTAGGCTTATTTTCTATCTTCAGGCTAGTTAGTTTCTCAGGCTGTGCCGAGTTGCATAGGCAGAGTTAGGCGCAATCCACGGCTGCCTCTAGTGTTGTTTGGAGAGGATTAGGGATTGCGGTCTGCAGAGTTCCCACGTCTCAGAGCTCGTTCTATGATTTTGGGTTATTGTCAGATCACTGTATGTGCTCTGACCGCTATGTCCATTGTAGTACTGAATTGCCTTTCATAACAGTACAGGAAGCCAAAAGTACTAATGATTCTCAATAGAGGGAAAAAAGAAGTTCTGAGACCATTTTTTTTTTCTTTGCACTGTGTTTTGCCTTTTTTTTCCCCTAGACATTTGGGTGGTTCAGGACACAGGTGTAGCGATGGACATTAGAAGTCTGTCTTCATTTGTGGATCAGCTCTCGGCAAGAGTACAAAAGATTCAAGACACTATTGATCAGAAAGCTATGTTGGAACCAAGAATTCCTATTCCTGATTTGTTTTTTGGAGATAGAACTAAGTTTCTGAGTTTCAAAAATAATTGTAAATTATTTCTGGCCTTGAAACCTCGCTCCTCTGGTGATCCAGTTCAACAGGTTTTGATTGTTATTTCTTTTTTGCGCGGCGACCCTCAGGACTGGGCATTTTCTCTTGCGTCAGGAGATCCTGCATTGAGTAATATCGATGCGTTTTTCCTGGTGCTCGGATTGCTGTACGATGAACCTAATTCAGTGGATCAGGCAGAGAAAAATTTGCTGGCTCTTTGTCAGGGTCAGGATGAGATAGAGGTATATTGTCAGAAATTTAGAAAGTGGTCCGTGCTCACTCAATGGAATGAATCTGCGCTGGCAGCTATGTTTAGAAAGGGTCTCTCTGAAGCCCTTAAGGATGTCATGGTGGGATTTCCTATGCCTGTTGGTTTGAATGAGTCTATGTCTTTGGCCATTCAGATCGGTCGACGCTTGCATGAGCGTAAATCTGTGCACCATTTGGCGGTATTACCTGAGCTTAAACCTGAGCCTATGCAGTGCGATAGGACTTTGACCAGAGTTAAACGGCAAGAACACAGACGTCTGAATGGGCTGTGTTTCTACTGTGGTGATTTCACTCATGCTATCTCTGATTGTCCTAAGCGCACTAAGCGGTTCGCTAGGTCTGCCACCATTGGTACGGTACAGTCAAAATTTCTTCTGTCCGTTACCTTGATCTGCTCTTTGTCATCGTATTCTGTCATGGCATTTGTGTATTCAGGCGCTGCCCTGAATTTGATGGACTTGGAGTATGCTAAGCGTTGTGGGTTTATCTTAGAGCCCTTGCAGTGTCCTATTCCATTGAGAGGAATTGATGCCACGCCTTTGGCCAAGAATAAGCCTCAATACTGGACCCAGCTGACCATGTGCATGGCTCCTGCACATCAGGAGGTTATTCGCTTTCTGGTGTTGCATAATCTGCATGATGTGGTCGTGTTGGGGTTGCCATGGCTACAAGCCCATAATCCAGTATTAGATTGGAAATCCATGTCGGTGTCCAGCTGGGGTTGTCAGGGGGTACATGGTGATGTTCCATTTCTGTCAATTTCGTCATCCACCCCTTCTGAGGTTCCAGAGTTCTTGTCTGATTACCGGGATGTATTTGATGAGCCCAAGTCCGATGCCCTACCTCCGCATAGGGATTGTGATTGTGCTATCAATTTGATTCCTGGTAGTAAATTCCCAAAAGGTCGACTGCTTAATTTATCCGTGCCTGAGCACGCCGCTATGCGCAGTTATGTGAAGGAATCCCTGGAGAAGGGGCATATTCGCCCGTCATCGTCACCATTAGGAGCAGGGTTCTTTTTTGTAGCCAAGAAGGATGGTTCGCTGAGACCTTGTATAGATTACCGCCTTCTAAATAAGATCACGGTTAAATTTCAGTACCCCTTGCCATTGTTATCTGATTTGTTTGCTCGGATTAAGGGGGCTAGTTGGTTCACCAAGATAGATCTTCGTGGTGCGTATAATCTGGTGCGAATCAGGCGAGGAGATGAATGGAAAACTGCATTTAATACGCCCGAGGGTCATTTTGAGTATCTAGTGATGCCATTCGGACTTGCCAATGCTCCATCAGTGTTTCAGTCCTTTATGCATGACATCTTCCGAGAGTACCTGGATAAATTCCTGATTGTGTACTTGGATGACATTTTGATCTTCTCGGATGATTGGGAGTCTCATGTGAAGCAGGTCAGAACAGTTTTTCAGGTCCTGCGTGCTAATTCTTTGTTTGTGAAGGGATCAAAGTGTCTCTTTGGTGTGCAGAAGGTTTCATTTTTGGGGTTCATCTTTTCCCCTTCTACTATCGAGATGGATCCTGTTAAGGTCCAAGCCATCCATGATTGGACTCAGCCGACATCTCTGAAAAGTCTGCAAAAGTTCCTGGGCTTTGCTAATTTTTATCGTCGCTTCATCTGCAATTTTTCTAGTATTGCCAAACCATTGACCGATTTGACCAAGAAGGGTGCTGATTTGGTCAATTGGTCTTCTGCTGCTGTGGAAGCTTTTCAAGACTTGAAGCGTCGTTTTTCTTCTGCCCCTGTGTTGTGTCAACCAGATGTTTCTCTTCCGTTCCAGGTCGAGGTTGATGCTTCTGAGATTGGAGCAGGGGCTGTTTTGTCGCAGAGAGGTTCTGATTGCTCAGTGATGAAACCATGCGCTTTTTTTTCCAGGAAGTTTTCGCCTGCTGAGCGAAATTATGATGTGGGCAACCGAGAGTTGCTGGCCATGAAGTGGGCATTCGAGGAGTGGCGTCATTGGCTTGAAGGAGCTAAGCATCGCATGGTGGTATTGACTGATCATAAGAACTTGACTTATCTTGAGTCTGCTAAGCGGTTGAATCCTAGACAGGCTCGTTGGTCGCTGTTTTTTGCCCGTTTTGACTTTATGATTTCGTACCTTCCGGGCTCTAAAAATGTGAAGGCGGATGCTCTGTCTAGGAGTTTTGTGCCCGACTCTCCGGGTTTGTCTGAGCCGGCGGATATCCTCAAGGAAGGAGTAATTGTGTCTGCCATCTCCCCTGATTTGCGGCGGGTGCTGCAAAAATTTCAGGCTAATAAACCTGATCGTTGTCCAGTGGAGAGACTGTTTGTCCCTGATAGGTGGACCAATAAAGTTATCTCTGAGGTTCATTGTTCGGTGTTGGCTGGTCATCCTGGAATCTTTGGTACCAGAGAGTTGGTGGCTAGATCCTTTTGGTGGCCGTCTCTGTCGCGGGATGTGCGTGTTTTTGTGCAGTCCTGTGGGATTTGTGCTCGGGCTAAGCCCTGCTGTTCTCGTGCCAGTGGGTTGCTTTTGCCCTTGCCGGTCCCGAAGAGGCCTTGGACACATATCTCTATGGATTTTATTTCTGATCTTCCCGTTTCTCAAAAGATGTCAGTCATTTGGGTGGTCTGTGATCGCTTTTCTAAGATGGTCCATCTGGTACCCTTGTCTAAATTGCCTTCCTCCTCTGATTTGGTGCCATTGTTCTTCCAGCATGTGGTTCGTTTACATGGCATTCCAGAGAATATCGTTTCTGACAGAGGTTCCCAGTTTGTTTCAAGGTTTTGGCGAGCCTTTTGTGGTAGGATGGGCATTGACTTGTCTTTTTCCTCGGCTTTCCATCCTCAGACTAATGGCCAGACCGAACGAACCAATCAGACCTTGGAAACATATCTGAGATGCTTTGTTTCTGCCGATCAGGATGACTGGGTGTCCTTTTTGCCTTTGGCTGAGTTCGCCCTTAATAATCGGGCCAGCTCGGCTACCTTGGTTTCGCCATTTTTCTGCAATTCTGGGTTCCATCCTCGTTTCTCTTCAGGACAGGTTGAGTCTTCGGACTGTCCTGGTGTGGATACTGTGGTGGACAGGTTGCAGCAGATTTGGACTCATGTAGTGGACAATTTGACCTTGTCCCAGGAGAAGGCTCAATGTTTCGCTAATCGCAGATGCCGTGTGGGTCCCCGACTTCGTGTTGGGGATCTGGTTTGGTTATCTTCCCGTCATATTCCTATGAAGGTTTCCTCTCCTAAGTTTAAACCTCGTTTCATTGGTCCGTATAGGATTTCTGAGGTTCTTAATCCTGTGTCTTTTCGTCTGACCCTTCCAGATTCTTTTTCCATACATAACGTATTCCATAGGTCATTGTTGCGGAGATACGTGGCACCTATGGTTCCATCTGTTGATCCTCCATCCCCGGTTTTGGTGGAGGGGGAATTTGGATTCTCGTGTTTCTAGACGGAAACTCCAGTATCTGGTTAACTGGAAGGGTTATGCTCAGGAAGATAATTCCTGGGTTTTTGCCTCTGATGTCCATGCTCCCGATCTTGTTCGTGCCTTTCATGTGGCTCATCCTGGTCGGCCTGGGGGCTCTGGTGAGGGTTCGGTGACCCCTCCTCAAGGGGGGGGTACTGTTGTGAATTCTGTGGCAGAGCTCCCTCCTGTGGTCACAAGTGGTACTTCGGCTGATTCTCTCTGTGAGCTTCTGTTGGTGGAGGGAAGTGGTATTGCGGCTTCTGAGTTTCCTCCCTCAGGTGATCTGGTGAGGTCGTTAGTTGCTTCTCTACTTAACTCCACTTAATGCTTTGATCCTGGCTTCCTGTCAATGTTCCAGTGTTGGACTTGCTTTTCCCTGGATCATTCCTGTGGCCTGCTGCTCTGCATAGCTAAGTTCTTCTTTGCTATTTGTTGCTATTTTTTCTGTCCAGCTTGTCTAATTTGTTGCTGGAAGCTCTGGGACGCAAAGGGTGTACCTCCGAGCCGTTAGTTCGGTACGGAGGGTCTTTTTGCCCCCTTTGCGTGGTTTTCTTTAGGGTTTTGTGTAGACCGCAAAGTTACCTTTTCTATCCTCGATCTGTTAAGAAAGTCGGGCCTCACTTTGCTGAAACTATTTCATCTCTACGTTTGTCTTTTCATCTTAACTCACAGTCATTATATGTGGGGGGCTGCCTTTTCCTTTGGGGTATTTCTCTGAGGCAAGGTAGGCTTATTCTCTATCTTCAGGCTAGTTAGTTTCTCAGGCTGTGCCGAGTTGCATAGGCAGAGTTAGGCGCAATCCACGGCTGCCGCTAGTGTTGTTTGGAGAGGATTAGGGATTGCGGTCTGCAGAGTTCCCACGTCTCAGAGCTCGTTCTATGATTTTGGGTTATTGTCAGATCACTGTATGTGCTCTGACCGCTATGTCCATTGTAGTACTGAATTGCCTTTCATAACACAGAGTCACGTTATTCAATAACTTCTACGCGCATGTCAGAAGATGTCCGTACTAACACAGCTGATCATTAATACGCATGTCACAGGAGAACTACCCAAGCGTTCCTTCATTCTAAATCCACAACACACGGTATATTGATACGCTCATCCAGATGATATTACTGAGTATATTGCACATTTTTCATAATATTCATATTCATCCCTCGACACTGTTTCCTGATTGTGCTGCGTGTCTCATGAACACGCCCGCGGTACCATGACAACCACCGGTGCATTGCCCTGATAGGATGATGGAGTCTGTTTACATTTTGTAAGCTGGGAACTTTATATTGCGTTTTTGGGCTTTATTGTATAGAGGGGAGCGATCAGGGGTGATTGTACTGTATTAGAGGTTGATATGTATAGACTGCTACTCATATAGCACTGTTTTTATTCCTGTATATGTATGTTATATCGCTGTGTGTTTTTTCTCTTATATTATGGTATCCCTATTGGTTGTTAGTTAATGAACAGGGTGTGCTTAAGGATATATAATGGTGGTTGGAATGTTTTGTACTGTGCTTGACAAAGGTCCTCGGACCGAAACATTGCCGCAGGAGGCAGAATAAAATGTGAGCTGCTTTTTCACTTCCTGGTGTGGCGCTGTCCTTCTCTTCATTTGCATTTGGATCTTCTGTCTGGGATGGACCCCCTGGTGAGGATGTGCGCCCTGATGTCCATAGAGACAATGTTATTCTAGGGTGCGGCCTGACCAAATTTTTCTGGATACTTGCATTGTGTGGGTTCTGTTTGGCCTGCATCCTTTTGGATTACTAATATGGATATACATGCTCGTATGAGTGGTGGTGAACCAGCATCTGCCTGCTTTTACTGTACCGACGAGGATGCTGCAAGGATTATATCGGACGCTGGGGTTGACAACTCGTATTTGAGTCAGCCATCCAGTGAAATGCTGAAAATGAGATGGGAGACGGAGAGGAGGAAAGTCATCTCACTGGAATTGCATGCTGAGACATTGGTGGAGTATTTTAAGGCCAAGAGGATCCCCAGGGGGTTGAGGCCTAATCTAAGACCCACCTTAATGCCAAATAATATGCAGTTTTGTGCTAAATTTGAGGCTATTGGCAATAAATATGTTTTTGATATTATGCTATTAAATATAGAATTTTTGAAGAAAGAGATTGAATCTCTTAAGCTTAAATGTGATGAGACCAAAAATGCCCTTTCGTCTGCCACTTCAGCTGATGATCTTGGCAATATAAACACCAGGATTGAGGAGAACCTCCTTAAATTCAGGACTGGATTGGAGGACACTTAAAGATCCAAATGGTTCAGAGATCTGGACGATTACAACAATGGCAGGATATATGGATGGCAATTTAGGAATACATTGCCAAATAAATCCACACCAGGATCAGGACGGTCGAGAGGTGCCCCTAGGGGAATGAGGAAGACTCAAAAATGTGCAGCTGCACATACATCTTTTGGGTTTACAGGTGGTGAGTCTGACTCCACCGATGAGGGTGGCACGATGAATATGGATACAACTCGTTTTTTAGCCAAAGGGATGGACGGTGTATCCCAAGGAGACGGAAGGGCCACGGGGGTGGCAGGAAACACAGGAAAGGAGAATCAGGGCCTGACGACCAGGTCCAAAACGAAGAGGAGGTGAGCGAAACATCTTCTTTGGTGGTAAATATATCCTCACTTATTCTTTCAGATTTACAAACCAATGTGCTCTCAAAAGGGTTATCTTTTTGCCTGCCCTGCAGGTAGCACCAATTGGTTTAATGTTGACAATGATCTATTTTCCTTTTTCCGTCGCTTGAAATTGGCTTTGTTTTTTTCAGATAAAGAGAGGGCTGTGACCCTAGCTTCACCAACACATCTTTCTCTTGATATGTTTGGTCTCTATAACAAAAGTGATTTTGTGCCTCTGGTACAGGATCCTGTTATTGATACTTTTTGTAAATTTGTAAAGGCTGATGTAGCCAGATTGAAACAAAATGGGAGTAGACTGGGTCGTTCTAATTTAACCTATGCTGAATGTAAGGAAATTGGAATACTGAAAAGAAACGAATCCATCACCATAAAGCCAGCCGACAAGGGCGGGGCCTTGGTGGTGATGGATACTGTCCAATATGTTGGTGAAATAAGGTCATAGCTCTCAGACATAAATGTTTATGAGAGGTTGCAGGTGAACCCAACCCAGGGGTACAAATTGGAAT
This sequence comes from Ranitomeya imitator, assembly GCF_032444005.1. Classification (NCBI taxonomy): domain Eukaryota; kingdom Metazoa; phylum Chordata; class Amphibia; order Anura; family Dendrobatidae; genus Ranitomeya; species Ranitomeya imitator. The sequence goes on from NC_091284.1 coordinate 722,622,088, forward strand.
TGGATGGAATAATTGATGAGGCATTGAATGATGGTCTTATTGACACTAAATTGGCCAAATATCTTAAAGTTGATCATCCGGTGGTCCCTGTCCTGTACACCCTTCCAAAGATCCATAAGGATCTACGGAGGCCCCCTGGTCACCCGATTGTGTCGGGCAGGGGGTCTCTGTGTAACAAAGTGGCAGTCTTTCTTGATCATCTGCTGAGGAAATTTGCTATATCTGCACCCTCTTATGTGAGGGATACGAGTGATTTTATCAAGTCTCTGGAGGGTGTACAGGTTGAGGAATCCACATGGTTGGTTTCTTTCGATGTTACATCATTGTATACATCCATCGAACATGTCAGGGGGTTGTCTGCCATCGGTGTGGCACTTGCCGGCTCCGATATGGCTCTGGACTGTGCACGGTTTGCCCTGGCGCTGCTGGAGTTCATCCTGGGGAGGAATTTGTTCCTCTTTGGGGATGAGTTCTACCTGCAGCGCCACGGGACAGCCATGGGGTCCAATGTGGCCCCCACTTATGCTAACATCTATATGGCTGTCCTGGAGGGTGAACATGTGTACGGTTCGCGTTTTTGGGGCCATGTCAGGGGCTGGCGGCGCTACATCGATGACATCTTCCTGATATGGGATGGAGATCGGAATGAGCTTGAGTCATTCCATCTGTACCTAAATAATATTCACCCTGGGTTGGGGTTCACCATGGACTGCTCCCAGACTAGAATGCAATTTTTAGATACTTGTTTGTATAAGATGGATGGTTCTTTACATACTTACTTGTTCATTAAACATACGGACAGAAACAACTTGTTGCATTTTTCTAGTGAACACCCACGCCGAATGGTGGAGTCTCTGCCATGGAGCCAATTGCTGAGAGTCAGAAGAATTGTCTCCAGCGATACTCTCATTGATGAGAGACTTAATGAAATGTGCCAGAAATTTCTTGCAAGAGGCTACCCCAAGGCTGATTTGGATGGGTTTAAAATGAAAGCGTTATCTAAAGAACGCGATGAGCTTCTCACCCCTAGAGTGGCTGTTGAATCAAATAAAAGGATTCCGTTTGTAACAGCGTACAATGGTCTGAGTAATCGGATCTCGGAAGTTATACGGAGGCATTGGCCACTACTTAGTAGAGGTCATGCCAACGTGAATGAGTTTCAACTGCCCCCTTTGTTCTCCTATAGGAGGAATAGAAATCTAAGGGATGAATTGGTGGTATCAGATGTTGGCAGCTCAAGGAGGGACCTACAAACTACTCTGAGCCGTCCGAGCTTGGGTAATTTCCCTTGCCTCGGTTGTGCGTGTTGTAATAATATGGTAAAGGGCACATCCTTCTACCATCCTCACACCGGAAAAAAATATGAGATATGGAAACGTTATACTTGTAAGAGTAGTTTTGTGGTCTATGTCCTTAGCTGCCCATGTGGCCTCTACTATGTAGGGGAGACCACGATGGAGGTCAAAGCAAGGATCAGCAAACATAAAAGCACTATTAGAACTAAACTTATTGAGCTTCCGGTACCAAGGTACTTTCATGAATTAGGACATTCGGTCAATCAGTTAAGATATAGAGTTATAGATGATGTTCCTGTGTTAAGGCGAGGTGGAGATCGGATCTCTCTTCTGAAGAAAAAAGAGCTAAAATGGATATTTGAGCTTGATACGCTCTTCCCTAAGGGACTTAATAATGAATACCAGCAGAGTTGTCTCCTCTAGCGTTCTGTGGGTCTATTGCGATTCCTCGTTGGTATATTGTTTTTAACTACGTTATAGAGTTTCTTTTTGTCTTTTTCTTTTTTTCTTTCTTTGTTTTCTCTTCTCTTTCTCTTCTCTTCCGTGTAGCACATTATGGCTGTTAGGATGGGGATTGTACTGGCAACATGTTCATCATGTTATTTATATGTTATTATTATGATTACCCCCATCATTAGAGTTAGTCTCAGTGCTGTCTACCCTATTGATGATGATATATTTGATAGTAAAAGCCCTGTCGTTTGGGATATGTATTTGTGTAAGGTATATCCCCTATTCGTACCTATTTGTATTGGTTTGCCCCATGTTTCCAATAATATGCCAGAATTAAATAAATGACTCTTAATAACCATTGATATGCCATGCATACGGTAACATTGAGTTATATGATGAATGTTTTTTTCTGTGCTTGATGTTATATTACAATATATGAATGGATTTTGTTATGATGACAATACTGTTTATATTGTGCGACCGGAATGTGTTCTGACATCTCATTACAGGTTCTGAACGATGGCCAAAAGGAATCTTTTTGCATATGTGATATTTGATGGAAATTCTGGAATTATTGTCCCATTATGAATATGAATATTATGAAAAATGTGCAATATACTCAGTAATATCATCTGGATGAGCGTATCAATATACCGTGTGTTGTGGATTTAGAATGAAGGAACGCTTGGGTAGTTCTCCTGTGACAAGCGTATTAATGATCAGCTGTGTTAGTACGGACGTCTCATGACATGCGCGTAGAAGTTATTGAATAACGTGACTCTGGCATGTGCACTGGAGCCCCTGGAGATCGTGATGTCACGGACATGCGTATTGAAGCACTGAGCCTGGACTTGGATGGGCGGATCCTTACTTGGGACATGCGCGGTTACAAAAGAAACTTTGGACTTGCGCAATGACAAGCGCTGCGTCATACATCCCTCGGGGACTGATAGGTTACGGTGACGAGCACTGAAGGGCTGGACTTTGAGGGGTGTGGGCGGGCCTTGCCCTGGGACATGCGCGGTTGGAGAAGGACCTGTGGGCCTGCATAGTGATGAGCGCTGCATGTTGGGTATGGTGCGGTCACATGGGATCGACACTGTTTCCTGATTGTGCTGCGTGTCTCATGAACACGCCCGCGGTACCATGACAACCACCGGTGCATTGCCGTGATAGGATGATGGAGTCTGTTTACATTTTGTAAGCTGGGAACTTCATATTGCGTTTTTGGGCTTTATTGTATAGAGGGGAGCGATCAGGGGTGATTGTACTGTATTAGAGGTTGATATGTATAGACTGCTACTCATATAGCACTGTTTTTATTCATGTATATGTATGTTATATCGCTGTGTGTTTTTTCTATTATGGTATCCCTATTGGTTGTTAGTTAATGAATAGGGTGGGCTTAAGGATATATAATGGTGGTTGGAATGTTTTGTACTGTGCTTGACAAAGGTCCTCGGACCGAAACATTGCCGCAGGAGGCTGAATAAAATGTGAGCTGCTTTTTCACTTCCTGGTGTGGTGCTGTCCTTCTCTTCATTTGCATTTGGATCTTCTGTCTGGGATGGGTCCCCTGGTGAGGACGTGCGCCCTGATGTCCATAGAGACAATGTTATTTTAGGCCTGACCAAATTTTTCTGGATACTTGCATATAATATTAGTTATCAGTCCTGCAGAACATACAAGTGATTACAGCAACGTTATAGATGGTGATTTACAACTGAAGTTCTTTCTGAATTAATTGGTAATTTTCCCATTTTTTTCATCTTGCCCAGACTGCCATAACATCTTCTTACAGACAGGGCTCGTCTGCTGAGATTACAGCAAAGACACATTTGACTCCTCACATTTCCAGCACCGTCCCCAACTATTCCCAACCTGCGTAAATCTCATACTGCTGATACCCCAATGCTGAGCCCCTGCTGCCGTATGTGTCCCCATTACTGCACCTGCTATTTGGCACAAAAATAGGGCCCCTCTTACTGCCCCACATAATAATTTAAATGGGTTTTCTTTCTGGTGAAAAGAAAGTATTACTTGTCTGCAGGTTTGACCACTGGGACCTGCACCAATTGGCAGAATGGGGAATTTTTCATCTCCAAAGAGGCCCCTTTATGCCTTTCCTGGCTTTAATATAATCACTTGGACTCTTTTGTCCACAATCATTTTTCTGAATGTCCGAACCCTCTAGATTATTTGATTTTGCACTTATCCAGACCAGTTTCACTCAATCTTTTTAAATCCTTACTGCTCTGGGAAACCCTTAGCCCTACAATCGGGGTTCCCACCCTAAATTGTAATCTTTATCAAATGGCCAACATTTTTTATTTATACTTTAGCAAACTTTAATGAACTGTAAAGATTATAAGTGGTATGGGCAGATAGCTTCAAAGGGTTGTCTGGGCATCTTATATTGATGACTTTTCCTTAGGATAGGTCTCATCAATATTACATTGATGTGGTTGCAACACCCAGATGTTTCCAGCTCTGCCGGATGCTCTATAGTGGTCATTATCAAGGACTGCATCTCAGCTCTTATTGAATAGGAGCTGAGCTACAATTCTCGTGTATGGCAGGATATCTTTTTAATTGTAAAGAAAAGTTTAATCACCTAATATTGAAAATACAACTAGTTGTAGACAATATATAAAAGGATACAATTTATTTTTTTACAATTGTAGTCAATGTCAGATGTTTGACGGCATATGTCTAAAGCATGTTTGGCAGCACGCTTCAAATGTGAATGATGAATGCATGCCTCGAATGCAGAATGGACAAAACCAACGTTCCTAGTTTACTAAAAAGCAAAAACAAAAACCTTTTCCTTGTTCAACTAAATTCCTTGCAGAATACGTTTTTTCCAGCATTTTTTTATATATTACATTGAAATGACATTGAATAACACATAAGGGAAGTAATAGTGTATCAGAGTAATGTACTGTGGTGTTTGTGTGAGGGCTAGACTTAGTGAAAAAGACATTTAGGCCTCATTCAGATGTCCACGAATTACATATGTGTTCTTCACAGACATAACATATTTCCATAATAGGTATGGGCAGCATGGTGGCTCAATAGGAAAACATTTTCAAGGAGTTTGAATATACTTCCCCTGTTTTTGTGTTGTTTCCTCCAGGTACTCTGATTTGCATTGACATTTGGTCTTTACACTTGATTAAGACACTGGTATACCATATATACTCGAGTATAAGCCTACCCGAGTATAAGCCGACCCCCCCTAATTTTGCCACAAAAAAACTGGGAAAACTTATTGACTCGAGTATAAGCCTAGGGTGGAAAATGCAGCAGCTACCGGTGAATTTCAAAAATAAAAATAGATGCTCCATATCGTTCATTATTGCCCCAAAGGAGGTTCCATATAAAGCTATGCCATATATAATGCTCCATACCATTGATTATTGCCCCATAGATGATCCATATATAGCTGTACCATATAGAATGCTCTGCACCGTTCATTATGGCCCCATAGATGCTCCATATAAAGCTGTGCCCCATATAGAATGCTCTGCACCGTTCATTATGGCCCCATAGATGCTCCTTATAAAGCTGTGCCATATACAATGCTTTGCACCGTTCATTATGGCCCCATAGATGCTCCATATAAAGCTGTGACATATACAATGCTCTGCACCGTTCATTATGGCCCCATAGATGCTCCTTATAAAGCTGTGCCATATACAATGCTCTGCACCCAGGGCCGCCATCAGGGCATGACAGCCATGACTGGCGTATGGGGCCCGGTGGGCAGAGGGGGCCCGCATCGGGCCTCGTCTCATCTGCTCACCGGGCCCCCCCTGCAGGCGCTGCGGCTCACTATTGACGTGCGGGCCCGTCAATAGTTAACAGTCGCCGCCAGCCAGTCGGAGGCTGGCAGCTGACTTGAACAGCGGCAGTGCGCAGTCGCACCTCGCCGGCGTCTGACGTCATCGTCAGCCGCTGGCGAGTGCGTCCTTCACCTGCGTCGAGGAGCTTTGCCCGCCGCGGGAGCATGGCAAGGTAAGAAGTTTCTTTTTTTTTGGTAGCGGCGATCCAGGGGAGGGAGCCCGGGGCAGTATGCTGGACACGGGGGCAGAATACTGGGTATGCTGGGGCAGAGGAGATGCTGGACACAGGGGCAAAATGCTGGACAAAGGGGTAGAAAGCTGGACACAGACAGGGGCATTATGCTGGACACAGGGGCAGAATGCTGGACAAAGGGGCAGTATTCTGGACACAGGGGCATTATGCTGGACAAAGGGGCAGAAAGCTGGACACAGGGGCATTATGCTGGACACGGGAAGAATGCTGGACAAAGGGGCATTATGCTGGACAAAGGGGCAGTATTCTGGACACAGGGGCATTATGCTGGACAAAGGGGCAGTATTCTGGACACAGGGGCATTATGCTGGACAAAGGGGCAGAAAGCTGGTTAGAGAAGATGCTGGACACAGGGGCAAAATGCTGGACAAAGGGGCAGAAAGCTGGACACGGGCAGAGGAGATGCTGGACACGGGGGCAGAATGCTGGACAAAGGGGCAGAAAGCTGGACACAGACAGGGGCATTATGCTGGACACAGGGGCAGTATTCTGGACACAGGGGCATTATGCTGGACACAGGGGAAGAATGCTGGACACAGGGGCATTATGCTGGACAAAGGGGCAGTATTCTGGACACAGGGGCATTATGCTGGACAAAGGGGCAGAAAGCTGGACACGGGCATTATGCTGGACAAAGGGGCAGAAAGCTGGACACAGGGGCAGAATGCTGGACACGGGCATTATGCTTGACACAGGGGCATTATGCTTGACACAGGGGCATTATGCTGGACACAGGGGCATTATGCTGGACACAGGGGCATTATGCTACACAGGGGCATTATGCTGGACAAAGGGGCAGTATGCTGGACAAAGGGGCATTATGCTGGACACATGGGCAGAATGCTGGGCACAGGGGCAGAATGCTGGACACAGGGGCAGAATGCTGGACACAGGGGCAGAATGCTGGACACAGGAGCAGTATGCTGGACAAAGGGGCAGTATGCTGGACAAAGGGGCAGGATGCTGGACACAGGGGCAGAATGCTGGACACAGGGGCAGAGATGCTGGACACAGGGGCAGAGATGCTGGACACAGGGGCAGAGATGCTGGACACAGGGGCAGAATGCTCGACACAGGGGAAGAGATGCTGGACACAGGGGCAGAGATGCTGGACACAGGGGCAGAGATGCTGGACACAGGGGCAGAGATGCTGGACACAGGGGCAGAGATGTTGGACACAGGGGCAGAATGCTGGACACAGGGGCAGAGATGCTGGACACAGGGGCAGAGATGCTGGACACAGGGGCAGAGATGCTGGACACAGGGGCAGAGATGCTGGACACAGGGGCATTATGCTGGACAAAGGGGCAGTATTCTGGACACAGGGGCATTATGCTGGACAAAGGGGCAGAAAGCTGGACACGGGCATTATGCTGGACAAAGGGGCAGAAAGCTGGACACAGGGGCAGAATGCTGGACACGGGCATTATGCTTGACACAGGGGCATTATGCTTGACACAGGGGCATTATGCTGGACACAGGGGCATTATGCTGGACACAGGGGCATTATGCTACACAGGGGCATTATGCTGGACAAAGGGGCAGTATGCTGGACAAAGGGGCATTATGCTGGACACATGGGCAGAATGCTGGGCACAGGGGCAGAATGCTGGACACAGGGGCAGAATGCTGGACACAGGGGCAGAATGCTGGACACAGGAGCAGTATGCTGGACAAAGGGGCAGTATGCTGGACAAAGGGGCAGGATGCTGGACACAGGGGCAGAATGCTGGACACAGGGGCAGAGATGCTGGACACAGGGGCAGAGATGCTGGACACAGGGGCAGAGATGCTGGACACAGGGGCAGAATGCTCGACACAGGGGAAGAGATGCTGGACACAGGGGCAGAGATGCTGGACACAGGGGCAGAGATGCTGGACACAGGGGCAGAGATGCTGGACACAGGGGCAGAGATGTTGGACACAGGGGCAGAATGCTGGACACAGGGGCAGAGATGCTGGACACAGGGGCAGAGATGCTGGACACAGGGGCAGAGATGCTGGACACAGGGGCAGAGATGCTGGACACAGGGGCAGAGATGCTGGACACAGGGGCAGAATGCTGGACACAGGGGCAGAGATGCTGGACACAGGGGCAGAGATGCTGGACACAGGGGCAGAGATGCTGGACACAGGGGCAGAGATGCTGGACACAGAGGCAGAGATGCTGGACACAGGGGCAGAGATGCTGGACACGGGCAAAATGGAGATACGGGGTATGATGAAAGACATGAGGGCATGACTGGAGACAGATGGGGAAGGATTGGAGACACTGGAGGCAGAATTGGAGACAGATCTTGCAGGATCATGGGGCAGGATGGATATGATGGAGACAAATGGGTCAGGATGGGGAGATCATATGGGGCAGAATGGATACTCATGAGGGCAGGATGGGAGAACATATGGCTGACGCCAGGAATGAGACACACGGTGGCCAGGATGGGGAATATTATTACCATAGGGACTAATTTAGGGATATTATTACTGCAGTGATGTATTTATTTTATTTTTTGAGGATACTGTTTTAAATGAGGGGGCGATCCTGTTACTGTGTAGAGTGATACTATGTCGCCTCTTTTTCTTCATGTGGTGTAATGTAGAAGTTGGGAAAATTAATTAATGTATTCTACAAGCAGAGCTCGAGATAACTGTGTTAATTTCCTGCAGAAACGAGTCCTGGCTGGATGAAATGATGGCGGTCTGTGCTGGATGAAAGATGAAGGACTTCACCTAGAGACGTCACTGGTGAGTCAGTGTGTTACCTATACACTGACACTATACACTGCATACAGAGCTCCTGTGTATAATTTCACTAGTGATCACTGTATTATCTGTACACAGACGCTGCATACTAAGTACAGATCTCCTGTGTATAATGGCACATATGGTGATAGTATGGTGCTTTTTTTTTATTACTGATCAGAATAGTAGCATTCAGTCACTATGTGGTGGTAATATGTGGTCTGGTCATGGTGTAGCGGTATTTGTTCTTTGTATGTGATATTCGATCACTGTGGTGGTAATATGTCATCTGGTCATAGTGCTGTGGTATTTGTTCTTTGTATGTGATATTATTGGTCATTTAAAAAATTGAAAAATAAATAAAAATATACCTAAATTGTATTGCATATTTTAAAAAATATTTAATAGATTAAAGTAGAGTAGGGCCCGGCCAAAAGTGTCTACTGTGTTATGGTGGCGGCTTAAAAAATCTTTTGGCCAAAACAAAAGCTGCCGGCTATATGTGTGATCTGGTGATGGGAACTGTTAATGTGTGATAGGTGAGAAGTGGAGTTTTTCCAAGAGAGAGCGGTGGGCCTGTGGACAGCTCGAGGGGTGGAGCCTGGAGGCGGGGTTGGGGTGGAGCCTGGGCGGAGTCTCAAGGGGGCCCCGAAAATTTTGCCAGTATGGGGCCCCGAAATTTCTAGTGGCAGCCCTGTCTGCACCGTTCATTATGGCCCCATAGATGCTCCTTATAAAGCTGTGCCATATATGCTCTGCACCATTCATTATGGCCCCATAGATGCTCCTTATAAAGCTGTGCCATATATAATGCTCTGCACCGTTCATTATGGCCCCATAGATGCTCCTTATAAAGCTGTGCCATATATAACGCTGCTGCTGCAATACTCACCTAGTCCCGGCGCTCCTGACGCTGCCCCTGCCTGTCACACTGTCTTCGGGTGCCGCAGCTCTTCCTCTGTCAGCAGTCACTGGCACCGCTCATTAGAGGAATGAATATGTGGCTCCACCCCTATGGGAGTGGAATCCATATTCATAAGTTTAATGAGCGGTCCCACGTGACCGCTGTACAGGGGAAGAGCTGCGGCACCCGAAGACAGTGTGACAGGCAGGGGCAGCGCCAGGAGTGCCGGGACTAGGTGAGTATGCGACAATCCTCTCTCCTCCTCACCCGCCGACCCTGCCGCCGAGTATAAATCGAGAGGGGTACTTTCAGCCCAAAAATTTGGGCTGAAAATTTCGGCTTATACTCGAGTATATACGGTATGTGGTTTTCCTGAAGAAGAAGTAGATTTTTACTTCGAAACGCGTTGAAATAATTTTCAATCCAATACTGGGTTATGGACTTGTAGCCATGGCAACCCCAACACGACCACATCATGCAGATTATGCAACACCAAAAAGCGAATATCCATGCAGGAGCCATGCACATGGTCAGCTGGGTCAGCTGGGTCCAGTACTGAGGCTTATTCTTGGCCAAAGGCGTAGCATCAATTCCTCTCAATGGAATAGGATACTGCAAGGGCTCCAAGAAAAACCCACAGCGCCTAGCATACTCCAAGTCCATCAAATTCAGGGCAGCGCCTGAATCCACAAATGCCATGACAGAATAGGATGACAAAGAGCAGATCAAAGTAATGGACAAAAGAAATTTCGACTGTACCGTACCAATGGTGGCAGACCTAGCGAACCGCTTAGTGCGCTTAGGACAATCGGAGATAGCATGAGTGGAATCACCACAGTAAAAACACAGCCCATTCTGATGTCTGTGTTCTTGCCGTTCAGCTCTGGTCAAAGTCCTATCTCACTGCATAGGCTCAGGTCCATGCTCAGATAATACCGCCAAATGGTGCACAGTTTTACGCTCACGCAAGCGTCGACCGATCTGAATGGCCAAAGACATAGACTCATTCAGACCAGCAGGCATAGGAAATCCCACCATGACATCCTTAAGGGCTTCAGAGAGACCTTTTCTGAAAATTGCTGCCAGCGCACATTCATTCCATTGAGTGAGCACAGACCACTTCCTAAACTTCTGACAATATATCTCTACCTCATCTTGACCCTGAGACAGAGCCAGCAAATTTTTCTCTGCCTGATCCACTGAATTAGGTTCATCATACAGCAATCCGAGCGCCAGAAAAAACGCATCAATATTACATAATGCAGGATCTCCTGGCGCAAGGGAAAATGCCAGTCTTGAGGGTCGCCACGTAATAAAGAAATAATGATCTTAACTTGTTGAACTGGGTCACCAGAGGAGCGGGGTTTCAAAGCCAGAAACAGTTTACAATTATTCTTAAAACTCAGAAACTTAGCTCTATCTCCAGAAAACAAATCAGGAATAGGAATTCTTGGCTCTAACATAGAATTCTGAACCACAAAGTCTTGAATATTTTGTACTCTTGCAGTGAGATGATCCACACAAGAAGACAGATCTTTAATGTCCATCACTACACCTGTGTCCTGAACCACCCAAATGTCTAGGGGAAAAGAAAGACAAAACACAGTACAGAGAAAAAAAAATGGTCTCAGAACTTCTCTTTTCCCTCTATTGAGAAGCATTAGTACTTTGGGCCTCCAGTACTGTTATGAACAGGTGATTCAGAACCACAATGGACCTAGTGGTTAAGAGCACACAAAGTGACCTGATAGTTACTAACATAGGACGAGCTCTGAGACATGGAAACTCTGCTGACCGCAATCCCTAATCCTATCAAACCACACTAGAGGTAGCCGTGGATTGCGCCTAACGCTCCCTATGCAACTCGGCACAGCCTGAGAAACTAGCTAGCCCTGAAGATAGAAAAATAAGCCTACCTTGCCTCAGAGAAATTCCCCAAAGGAAAAGGCAGCCCCCCACATATAATGACTGTGAGTTAAGATGAAAATACAAACACAGAGATGAAATAGATTTTAGCAAAGTGAGGCCCGACTTACTGAATAGACCGAGGATAGGAAAGATAGCTTTGCGGTCAGCACAAAAACCTACAAACAACCACGCAGAGGGGGCAAAAAGACCCTCCGCACCGACTAACGGTATGGAGGTGCTCCCTCTGCGTCTCAGAGCTTCCAGCAAGCAAGAAAAACCAATATAGCAAGCTGGACAAAAAATATAGCAAACAAAAGTAACACAAGCAAAACTTAGCTTATGCAGGGCAGACAGGCCACAAGAACGATCCAGGAGAAAGCAAGACCAATACTGGAACATTGACTGGAGGCCAGGAACAAAGAACTAGGTGGAGTTAAATAGAGCAGCACCTAACGACTTAACCTCGTCACCTGAGGAAGGAAACTCAAAAGCCGCAGCCCCACTCACATCCACCAGAGGAAGCTCATAGACAGAACCAGCCGAAGTACCACTCATAACCACAGGAGGGAGCTTGACCACAGAATTCACAACAGGTAGCCCACCTTACGAGTTTCATCCAAAATCACAGACCGCACACAAATGACATCAGTGAGAAGTCCATGTGCTGTGCCTGATTAATATTGTAATGGATAGGAGAAGCTTTGTAATATATTTATTTGTTTTTTTCAAACGTGAAAATCATTACTGAGACATTGTTGGCAAAACAGACACACTATCCAAACACTGATTAAAATGGATGTAAGAAAACATACATGACAGTTGGACTGTTGTTTGCATATGTGAAAAATCACAGATGTCTGAATGAGGCTTAAGCAAGAGGGTAACTATAAGGGGGAAGAAGAAGACACCAAGTCAAGAAGAAGCTGAATGTTATAATGTGAATATTAATGTTTAAGGCTATGTGCACACGTTGCGGATTAGGCTTAGGAATTTCTGGTCCGGATTCTGCCTCTCCTGGCAGAAAACGCACCTGCGGATTTGTTGCGTTTTTTGTGCGGTTCCGCAGCGTTTTTTGTGCGTTTTTGCTGCGGTTTTCTTGCGGATTTGCTGCGTTTTTTACCTCTGCGCTTTTCTATAATGGAATGGGTACAAAAACGCTGCAGATTCACAAAAAAGAAGTGACATGTTACTTCTTTTAAACCGCAGCGTTTCCGCAGCGGATTTTCCGCAAAGTGTGCACAGCATTTTTTTTTCTCATTGATTTACATTGTACTGTAAATCAATTGCGGATCTGCAGTGTTTCTGCACCTCAAAAAAACGCTGCGGATCCGCAGAGAATCCGCAACGTGTGCACATACCCTAATAGTTATATGTTTTTATAAAATAGTTTGCATTTTATCCTTATGGTTGGTCTGTGTCTCGGTTTTCCTGGAGGTTCTATCTCAATCCCCTCCCCAGGGATTGTGGAGGTCTGTCCATAGGGTTACCATTACAAGGCACAAGGTTATAGTTACAGCAGTTTGGGTAAGCTATAGTTAACATTTGCGATTAGCTCACAAATGGGGTGGGGTTAGATAAGATAAAAAGGGAAAGACTTCTGAGTTCAGGAGTAGAATGAGAGTGTAGGAAGTCTCTGACAGTGTGAGATGCTGCAAGTTCAAGTTCAGCAGGTGCAGAAGCAGCAAAGTGTCCAGTCAGTGTCAAGTCTGCTATACAGTATAGCATGAGGAAACATGAGGTTTCCAGCAGACTCCAGGGTGATCAAAAGATAGGACACAGGAAAGACATCCGTATCCATGGTTCTGTCTTCCCTTGGTGGAAGAGGCCGGTCAGGTCATAACAAAGGAAAATATGGTGGGCTTTAGGGATGCTGTAATGTTGGAAAGGAAGCTCCTGGAACCAACAGAAACTGTTGAGGCCGGGGCAGGTAAGGCAGAATGAAGGCAAGAACTTATAGCACACAGAGGGGGTCTCTGTCTCATATTTTATGCCGCAGCCAAATGTACCTGAATTGTGCAGTAAAACCGAACCTGTTGAACCGGACCCGAGGTCTCCTATTATATGTGTAACTGCATTTGGTCCCATGGATGGGGAGGTAATAAAAACTCCCAAACGACAAGTGAGCACAGGATGTATCCTACTCCACAACACACACAAGTCAGGCCTCCTGAACCAGCGACCCCTAGTAAGTTTCTGTTAATGTAAGGAGGTTGCTTTCCCTGCTCATTACCTGGAACCACTTAGTCAGACAGCTGGGTTGTTGGGGGGAAGACTTTCTGCCCTGGACAGAAGGGACCATGTGACTGCTGGGGGCAGAGAGGAAGAGAGAGGGGTGTGGTTAGAAAAAGAGCGGGAGAGCAGAGCACGCGAGACAGAGGGGACAGTGCGCCAGAGAGAGAGCAGGCTGCAGCGCCGCGCTCCCCGAAAGAGAGTGCTCCCCATGAGGGCACTGAGGCTGAGATACAAGCCGTAGTGAAGGCTGGATGTGAGAGTGTGTACTTGGAAGCCTCCGTATTCAGAGAAGACGTATCCCCTGACAGTGACCTGAACGCGCAGCCACGGTGACCGCAGTGACAAGCCAGGATCCCTGAGTGTGACAAGTAAACTGCTCAGTGTGTGTAGCATTGCTACTGCAGAAAGAATGCCAGCCTAATATACAGAGACTCGCAGCAGAGTGGCTGAGCTACTTCCTGCTTCCAGCTTCACTGGGAGAAAAGACTGCAAAGATTTAACCCTGGAGTCTCCAGTTCTCAGGAGACAGAGGAGAGACTTCAGGATCTCAAGCGCTGCTGGTGACTGTACCCACATTGGAATAAGGACCCTCCAGTCAGGACCTCCCTGTATTGATAAGTTACAAGAACACTCGTTAACCATTTCGATTCTGCTTAACTGTTTACTGTTTGCTTTATCTCTATTAACCCCCTGTTTACGCCCTGGGAGGAGAATCTTACTCCTGTTATTAAATTCCCCTCAACAGTTGGTCTGTCTGTCCCGTGGTGACATACTCTACCCTGCACTCGATTACACTGGGCGTAGTTGGCAGGATGTCACACGGTAGCGTGGAAAGGGCAGACCAAGCAGTTGAGGGAAGCCCCAGGTCTAGCATCTCCCTGGGAGTCATGTTAGTTAACCTGCCAAAATTCTCGGGGAGCGATGTCATGTTGTGGAGTTGGATGGAGTGTATCGGAGGGATGATGCGGATGCATCCTATGACGCAAGCTCTGCAGGTGGAAATAGCTGTGATGGTCCTAGAGGGGGATGCACGGGACTCTGTATGCTCAGACCCCCCCCAGGCGAGAGATACCCTGGACAAAGTATTTCGTATACTTGAGGAGACGCATGGGGACCCCACTGACATAGGATAGCTGCGCATGTGACTATTTTGCCGGGTACAAAGAGAGGGGGAGACCGTGACGCAGTATATGAATGCCCTGCAGGAGCTTCATACTGCCATCATAAGGAAGGACGGCATAGGTGTGGGGTCAATTGACGTTGTGCTGTGAGACCAACTGGTGACAGGCTTGCGAGATGTGTTGATGAAGCAGGCCTGTGAGAGCGCATGCGCGTAAAGCCAGATATGACCTTTTCTGAGGTCGGGAGTGAGGCACGCACGCACAAGCAAGAGCAAGGGGTGGTAGTGCCAGTGGAGAAGGTATGGAGCGGGGAGGTAACAGCCCCTCAATGGGTAGAAGACTTGAAGAAGGAGGTTAAGCGGGTCCGTGAGGAAGTGGCTGAATATAGGAAGACCCCTGCTGCAGAGTACAGCCCTCCGATGCGAGAAAGAGAGACAAAGTGAGACTAGTGCCGCTCGGCGAAGAAGATTGCCGACATGCTACAATTGCGAAGCACCCAGTCAGAAAGAAGAGATGACATGGACCCGGGATTTACGGTTGAAGATAAGAAGAATCTGGGAAGTGACTGAGAGTCTGGGGAGAACCCTGACTGCCGTTTTGGGGACCAGCGGCATACCCCGAGGTAACATGCGGAAGCAGCCAGAAAGAGATAGCGTAGAGGTGGGTAGCATGAAGAAGGTTTCAGTGGTGGCCCAAGAGTGTAACTCCGTATCCTGGGGTGAAGAGCAACGCAGATGAGAGATGTCTCCCGCTGACCCTCCAGTCAGGACCTCCATGGATTGATAAGTTGCAAGAACACTCGTTAACCATTTCGATTCTGCTTAACTGTTTACTGTTTGCTTTATCTCTATTAACCCCCTGTTTACTCCCTGCGAGGAGAATCTTACTCCTGTTAATAAATTCCACTCAACAGTTGGTCTGTCTGTTCTGTGGTGACATACTCTACCCTGCACTATATTACATTAAAACGGAGAATAATATGTACCACTATTTTATTTATTTATTCTTTTTCTTATTTTGATCCCCAAAATTTGGGGTGCGTCTTATGGTCAGAAACATCTTGTAGTCCACAAAATTTAGTATATAACATTCGGAGGTCTACTAGGACTGTATTTAACCCCCTTTGAGCACATTAACGTAGGGTTACTAATATCCAATTGACCTTAACCTATCTTGAAGATGATAACTGATGGTAACCAACAGCCTATGTAGCAACAGATTGAAGTATTAGACTTTATAGGCTACTTAACTTGTAAAAAGGGTCCAAACATTATCTTTTTTTGTGGGTAGATGCTTGTCTACACATAAG
The DNA here is from genome assembly GCF_032444005.1 of Ranitomeya imitator. Classification (NCBI taxonomy): domain Eukaryota; kingdom Metazoa; phylum Chordata; class Amphibia; order Anura; family Dendrobatidae; genus Ranitomeya; species Ranitomeya imitator. Next base: position 722,638,150 of record NC_091284.1, read on the forward strand.
CAGGTAAAAAAGAAGAAACAGTGGCTTTTTCATACAGTGCGGTGCAAAAATTAACACTGTTTGGGGGGTATCAAGAGTTTTATTTATTTGCTAAATGAAAAATGTATAGCTTTCCACAAGTTGTCCAAAAATCATTCCTTTATTTAGGGAACAGAAACAGGTGTGCAGTTTCAACTATGACAGTCAAAATGAGAAAACAAATAGAGAAAATCACCTTGTCTGATTTGGCAAGATTTATTTTGCAAATTATAGTGGAAAATAAGTATTTGGTCATTAACAAAAGTTCATCTCAATATTTTGTTATATATGCTTTGTAGGCAATGACAGAGGTCAAATGTTTTCTGTAAGTCTTCACAAGGTTGGCACACAATGCTGGTGGTATGTTGGCCCATTCCTGCATGCAGATCTCCTTTAGAGCAGTGATGTTTTGGGCCTGTAGCTGGGCACCACGGACTTTCAACTCCCTCCAAAGGTTTTCTATGGGGTAGAGATCTGGAGACTGGCTAGGCCACTCCAGGACCTTCATATGCTTCTTATGAAGCCACTCCTTCATTGCCCTTTCAGTGTGTTTGGGATCATTATCTTGCTGAAAGACCCATCCAAGTTTCATCTTCAATACCCTTCCTAAGGAAGGAGGTTTGCACTCAAAATCTCACAATACATGGCTCCATTCATTCTTTCATGTACATGGATCTGTTGTCCTGATCCCTTTGCAGAGAAACAGCCCCAAAGCATGATGTTGCCACCCCCATGCTTCACAGAAGGTATGGTGTTCTTTGGATGCAACTCAGCATTCTGTCTCCTCCAAATACGACGAGTTTTGTTTCTACTAAACAGTTCTACTTTGGTTTCATCAGACCACATGACATTCTCTGAATACTCTTCTGGATAAGCCAAATGCTCTCTAGCAAACTTCAGACCGGCCTGCACATGCCTGGCACTGCAAGATCTGAGTCCCTGGCAGTGTAGTGTGTTACTGACCTTAGCCTTTGTTATGGTGGTCCCAGCTCTATGCAGGTCATTCACTAGGCCCCCTCGTATGGTTCTGGGATTTTTGCTCACCATTCTTATGATCATTTTGACCCTACAGGGTGAGATCTTGCGTGGAGCCCAAGATCAAGGGAGATTATCAGTGGTCTTGAATGACTTCTATTTTCTTATTATTGCTCCCACAGTTGTGGACAGGTGTCTTTTATACTGATAACAAGTTCAAACAGGTGCCTTTACTACAGGTAATGAGTGGAGGACGGATGAGCCTCTTAAAGAAGGTTACAGGTCTGTGAGAGACAGAAATCAGATAATACTCAGTTTATTCCTGAAAATGATTGCAAACACACATTCTTTGTTATTATTATCTTCATTTAATTTGTCTTAAACGAAAAAACACAAAAAGAATTGTCCTAAAGCCAAATTGGATATAATTCCACACCAAACATAAAAAAGGGGGTGGACAAAAGTATTGGCACTGTTCGAAAAATAATGTGATGTTTCTCTAATTTGTGTAATTAACAGCACCTGTAACTTACCTGTGGCACCTAACAGGTGTTGGCAATAACTAAATCACACTTGCAGCCAGTTGACATGGATTAAAGTTGACTCAACCTCTGTCCTGTGTCCTTGTGTGTACCACATTGAGCATGGAGAAAAGAAAGAAGACCAAAGAACTGTCTGAGGACTTGAGAAACCAAATTGTGTGGAAGCATGAGCAATCACAAGGCTACAAGTCCATCTCCAAAGACCTGAATGTTCCTGTGCCTACCGTGCACAGTGCCATCAAGAAGTTTAAAGCCCATGGCACTGTGGCTAACCTCCCTAGATGTGGACAGAAAAGAAAAATTGACAAGAGATTTCAACTCAAGATTGTGCGGATGTTGGATAAAGAAACTCGACTAACATCCAAACAAGTTAAAACTGCCCTGCAGTCCGAGGGTACAACAGTATCAACCCGTACTATCCGTCGGTGTCTGAATGAAAAGGGACTGTATGGTAGCAGACCCAGGAAGACCCCACTTCTAACCTCGAGACATGAAAAAACCAGGCTGGAGTTTGCCAAAACTTACCTGAAAAAGCCTAAAACGTTTTGGAAGAATGTTCTCTGGTCAGATGAGACAAAAGTAGAGCTTTTTGGGCAAAGGCATCAACATAGATTTTACAGGAGAAAAAAAGAGGCATTCAAAGATAAGAACACGGTCCCTACAGTCAAACATGGCAGAGGTTCCCTGATGTTTTGGGGTTGCTTTGCTGCCTCTGGCACTGGACTGCTTGACCGTGTGCATGGCATTCTGAAGTCTGAAGACTACCAACAAATTTTGCATCATAATGTAGGGCCCAGTGTGAGAAAGCTGGGTCTCCCTCAGAGGTCATGGGTCTTCCAGCAGGACAATGACCCTTCAAAAAGCACTAGAAAATGGTTTGAGAGAAAGCACTGGAGACTTCAAAGGTGGCCAGCAATGAGTCCAGACTTGAATCCCATAGAACACCTGTGGAGAGATCTAAAAATGGCAGTTTGGAGAAGGCATCCTTCAAATATCAGGGACCTGGAGCAGTTTGCCAAATCAGAATGGTCTAAAATTCCAGCAGAGCAATGTAAGAAACTCATTGATGGTTACCGGAAGTGGTTGGTCGCAGTTATTTTGGCTAAAAGTTGTGCAACCAAGTATTAGGCTGAGGGTGCCAATATTTTTGTCTGGCCCATTTTGGAAGTTTTGTGTGAAATGATCAATGTTTTGCTTTTTGCTTCATTCTCTTTTGTGTTTTTTCATTTAAGACAAACTAAATGAAGATAATAATACCAAAGGATTTGTGATTGCAATCATTTTCAGGAAGAAACTGAGTATTATCTGACAGAATTGCAGGGGTGTCAATACTTTTGGCCACAACTGTACGTGACCAAATACTTATTTTCCACCATAATTTGCTAAATAAATCTTGCCAAATCAGACAAGGTGATTTTCTGGATTTGTTTTCTCATTTTGATTCTCATAGTTGTGGTCTACCTATGATGTCAATTACAGGCCTCTCTCATATTTTTAAGTGAGAGAACTTGCACAATTGGTGGCTGACTAAATGAGATAAAAATAAAAAACTTACTAAATCTTAGTCACAGGTATGACTTGTCGATAAAGGGGAGGAGAGATCCCAAAGAAATGATCCAGTACCACAGCATGGTGTCTAGCTGTCTCTCCTGGCTCTGTAGGCTTTGTCTCCTCAGGTGGCTAAATTAAAAGGGGCGGTTCAGAAGCAAGCTCTGTGCGTCACACTGGATCAATCTGCTTTGGTGTCTGGATCTTCGGAACCCAAACTGCCTGTTCTGGAAAGATTTTTTGGGAAAAGCAGTCGGTTCATTACTTTCAGAGTGGTGTGTAAAGGTACCGTCACACTCAGCGACGCTGCAGCGATATAGACAACGAGCCGATCGCTGCAGAGTCGCTGTTTAGGTCACTGTAGAGACGTCAAACACAGCAGCTCCAGAACGATGCAGGAGCGATCCAGTGACGTAACGGCGACTCACTTATCGTTGTAGCTGGTTGTTAGCTCCATGTAAAACATTGCTGGCATCGTTGCTTTTGCTGTCAAACACGATGATACACGCCGACCTGACGACCAAATAAAGTTCTGGACTTCTAGCTCCGACCAGCGATGGCACAGCGGGATCCAGATCGCTGCTGCGTGTCAAACACAACGAGATCGCTATCCAGGACGCTGCAACGTCACGGATCGTTGTTGTTCTCGTTGTAAAGTTGCTGAGTGTGAAGGTACCTTAAGTTATATTGTTGTTTACGACCCCTCTCCTCTTGACGAGAGGAACAATGGGTTGAAACAATGGGTTGGAATAATTATTATTATAATTATTTATCTCGGCTTTCCGGCTCATCTATGGTGATTCAGATAGAACATCATTGGCCAAGTCAAAGATCCGTTCGCTGCAAAAGGGTTTTTTGGCAGCAGAAGATTACTGTGCTGAGTTCCGTCACTGGTCCACAGATACATAGTGGAATGACCCTGCTCTGAAAAGCCTGTTTTTCCAGGGTTTATCTGAGAGGGTAAAGAAGACTTTGGTTTGTATGAGAACCCTTCTTTTTTAGAGTGTGCTATTGTAAGGGGTCATAGTAGCCGTCCTGGATCCCTAAGCATGTCTGGTGTAAAGTGCATATAACGTACATTTATACTGTACTGTATTTGTTGTTGTTGCATAATATTAGAAACACCAAATAATATCCCTAACAGGGTCATGAAGGAAACCATAGACACTACCGAAAAACGCCTTCACAAAACGACCAAAAAATAAAAGGCATATATAATCTTTATTGAAATACACATTAAAAACATGGACAATAGGGCAGTAGCCACTGGTGCAGGAAAAACACAGTGGGACCCACACAAGAACCAATCTCAAAAAACAGTAATACAATAATACTGGCAGGCTAAATATAAACCAATGTATATATAAATATCAGTAATGTGCAGGTAGATAGGTAAAGCTCCATATAAAAATAAGCATGTGCATAAATATAAGAAGGAGCACCTAAAACCAGCGCAATAAAGTGCAAATATAAGGGGACGAAGCATTTCATTGCGAAACGCGCGTCGGGTGTGGTGGGTCCCCGAGTTCCTCCTCCTCGTAACTATACGTATATTTTACATCACTTGCAGTAATTTGGATATTTACTCTTAGGCTGCTTTACCTTATATTTGCACTTTATTGTGCTGGTTTTAGGTGCTCCTTATATTTATGCACATGCTTATTTTTATGTGGAGCTTTACCTATCTACCTGCACGTTACTGATATTTATATATACAGTGGGGAAAAAAAGTATTTAGTCAGTCAGCAATAGTGCAAGTTCCACCACTTAAAAAGATGAGAGGCGTCTGTAATTTACATCGTAGGTAGACCTCAACTATGGGAGACAAACTGAGAAAAAAAAATCCAGAAAATCACATTGTCTGTTTTTTTTATCATTTTTTTTTGCATATTATGGTGGAAAATAAGTATTTGGTCAGAAACAAACAATCAAGATTTCTGGCTCTCACAGACCTGTAACTTCTTCTTTAAGAGTCTCCTCTTTCCTCCACTCATTACCTGTAGTAATGGCACCTGTTTAAACTTGTTATCAGTATAAAAAGACACCTGTGCACACCCTCAAACAGTCTGACTCCAAACTCCACTATGGTGAAGACCAAAGAGCTGTCAAAGGACACCAGAAACAAAATTGTAGCCCTGCACCAGGCTGGGAAGACTGAATCTGCAATAGCCAACCAGCTTGGAGTGAAGAAATCAACAGTGGGAGCAATAATTAGAAAATGGAAGACATACAAGACCACTGATTATCTCCCTCGATCTGGGGCTCCACGCAAAATCCCACCCCGTGGGGTCAGAATGATCACAAGAACGGTGAGCAAAAATCCCAGAACCACGCGGGGGGACCTAGTGAATGAACTGCAGAGAGCTGGGACCAATGTAACAAGGCCTACCATAAGTAACACACTACACCACCATGGACTCAGATCCTGCAGTGCCAGACGTGTCCCACTGCTTAAGCCAGTACATGTCCGGGCCCGTCTGAAGTTTGCTTGAGAGCATTTGGATGATCCAGAGGAGTTTTGGGAGAATGTCCTATGGTCTGATGAAACCAAACTGGAACTGTTTGGTAGAAACACAACTTGTCGTGTTTGGAGGAAAAAGAATACTGAGTTGCATCCATCAAACACCATACCTACTGTAAAGCATGGTGGTGGAAACATCATGCTTTGGGGCTGTTTCTCTGCAAAGGGGCCAGGACGACTGATCCGGGTACATGAAAGAATGAATGGGGCCATGTATCGTGAGATTTTGAGTGCAAACCTCCTTCCATCAGCAAGGGCATTGAAGATGAAACGTGGCTGGGTCTTTCAACATGACAATGATCCAAAGCACACCGCCAGGGCAACGAAGGAGTGGCTTCGTAAGAAGCATTTCAAGGTCCTGGAGTGGCCTAGCCAGTCTCCAGATCTCAACCCTATAGAAAACCTTTGGAGGGAGTTGAAAGTCCGTGTTGCCAAGCGAAAAGCCAAAAACATCACTGCTCTAGAGGAGATCTGCATGGAGGAATGGGCCAACATACCAACAACAGTGTGTGGCAACCTTGTGAAGACTTACAGAAAACGTTTGACCTCTGTCATTGCCAACAAAGGATATATTACAAAGTATTGAGATGAAATTTTGTTTCTCACCAAATACTTATTTTCCACCATAATATGCAAATAAAATGTTAAAAAAACAGACAATGTGATTTTCTGGATTTTTTTTTCTCAGTTTGTCTCCCATAGTTGAGGTCTACCTATGATGTAAATTACAGACCTCTCATATTTTTAAGTGGTGGAACTTGCACTATTGCTGACTGACTAAATACTTTTTTGCCCCACTGTACATTGGTTTATGTTTAGCCTGCCAATATTATTGTATTACTGTTTTTTGAGGTTGGTTCTTGTGTGGGTCCCACTGTGTTTTTCCTGCACCAGTGGCTACTGCCCTATTGTCCATGTTTTTAATGTGTATTTCAATAAAGATTATATATGCCTTTTATTTTTTGGTCGTTTTGTGAAGGCGTTTTTCGGTAGTGTTGCGTAATATTGCTAGGACGTGTAGTTTATACTGTATTCAACATGTGTACATTATGCTGCTATATATACAGTATATATACCTAAGGTACTGTATAGTATGTACAGGAAAAGTGTAGTATTAGTACTGGACCATTAGATGGAGATAGTGAGCATAATATAGGATAAAGCTTTAACAATAGTGTAAATAGTTAACTGTAGGAGGGGTCACTTTGGTTAGAGGAAGAGAGCTTCCTGGTGGTAGTCAGGGTGCCCGTAAAGTGCAGAAGTGCTTATGCAGCGCCCCAGAGACCTGGTCGTTGCAGTAATGTCGCTCTGCCGCTAAGGGGAGTGATGGTACGTCTGATGGCACTAAAGGAGTTCATCTGACCAGGTATCACCAGCACACAGTGCACTTCACACTCCGGCCACTAGGGGGAGCAAAAGGTTTTATTTATTAGGCCACTCCTCACACTGGTAAAACTATGGGTTGGATAGGAAGTTAGTGAGAAGCTGACTGGGTTTTGTCCAGGCAACATCCCGTGGCAGGGGGGGTTGCGGGGAAGATTCAGGGGGGTCCCTGTCAGGCGTGGGAACCTGGCAGGCACCTAGCGACAAGGATAGAACGTTACGGAGCCGCACCTGCGCTACCCTCCGGCGGCATCCAAAGAAAGGACACGAAGCGAAGGATATTGTGGACAGTGAGAAACGAGATCAAGCACAAAGGAGAGCCAGTGTTGTGAATTCTGTGGTCAAGCTCCCTCCTGTGGTCATGAGTGGTACTTCGGCTGGTTCTGTCTATGAGCTTCCTCTGGTGGATGTGAGTGGGGCTGCGGCCTCTGAGTTTCCTTCCTCAGGTGATGAGGTTAAGTCGTTAGGTGCTGCTCTATTTAACTCCACCTAGTTCTTTGTTCCTGGCCTCCAGTCAATGTTCCAGTATTGGTCTAGCTCTCTCCTGGATCGTTCTTGTGGCCTGTCTGCCCTGCATAAGCTAAGTTTTGCTTGTGTTACTTTTGTTTGCTATATTTTCTGTCCAGCTTGCTATATTGGTTTTTCTTGCTTGCTGGAAGCTCTGAGACGCAGAGGAAGCACCTCCGTACCGTTAGTCGGTGCGGAGGGTCTTTTTGCCCCCTCTGCGTGGTTGTTTGTAGGTTTTTGTGCTGACCGCAAAGCTATCTTTCCTATCCTCGGTCTATTCAGTAAGTCGGGCCTCACTTTGCTAAAATCTATTTTATCTCTGTGTTTGTATTTTCATCTTACTCACAGTCATTATATGTGGGGGGCTGCCTTTTCCTTTGGGGAATTTCTCTGAGGCAAGGTAGGCTTATTTTTCTATCTTCAGGGCTAGCTAGTTTCTCAGGCTGTGCCCGAGGCGCCTAGGTTTTTGTTAGGAGCGCTCCACGGCTACCTCTAGTGTGGTTTGATAGGATTAGGGATTGCGGTCAGCAGAGTTTCCACGTCTCAGAGCTCGTCCTATGTTAGTAACTATCAGGTCACTTTGTGTGCTCTTAACCACTAGGTCCATTGTGGTTCTGAATCACCTGTTCATAACAAGCCAGTAGGAGTTGTGCCCGGAGAACGGCAACATCCTACTGAGGCGCATAGCCGGTGCCCGGAACACCGAGGAAGTAACTGACTTTATGCCTTTCTTCAAATACCGCAGGACAGTTAATTAAAGGTTGCCTGTCTACCTTACATCACCTAAGCAGACATAGGGGACAATGCGTGGAGAGGGGCATCTCTAGGGTCCCGGATGCGTCCTAGCCATAACAAACCTGGGGGACGGAGAATAGAAAGAACGAGAAAGAACTAGAAAGAACGAGAACAGAAGTTGTGAGGACTATCCCGAATACTCAGCAGGGAAGCACTACAACACACAGGCGCTAGTGGTAGGCAACGATTTCCACCTGCAGAGGGAACTCTGGATGTGCCTTCGGACCGGCCGGTCTCAGACAGCCGTGTTAACAGTGCTGTTGTGAATTCAGCTTTTGGGCTCCCTCCGGTGGTTGTAGAGGGTAATGCAGTTGTGCCTGGACTGCAGGAGTGGACAGGTGTATCTACTAATTGCAAAACTGACTGGGGTATATAGCTTTGCAGGATCCTTTAGTCAGTGCCAGTTGTCCATTATTCTTGAAGGATTCACTTCCCTGCTGGTCTTTCCAGTTTGCTGTGTTTTTCTACAAAGATAAGTCCTGGCTTTGTTTTTGCTGTCCACCTGCTGTGGACCTTATCGTTCTGTGCATTTTCATGTTTTTGTCTTGTCCAGCTTAGTCTGTGAAGGATTTTTTGCAGCCTAGCTATTTCTCTGGAGATGCAGATATACCCCTGTAGGGATTTCACTCACTCAGGTGCGACGGCTGACACTCAGGAGGCATGTTCCTTTAAAAGTTCACAAAGGTTTATTGCATCATAAACCATTTGGTAAAAATAACAGAAAACAGGCAAGAAAACAAGTGTCCAGTCCTTCAGGCTCAGTCCTGGAGCCTTTACACACTCAGGAGGGTTCCACCTCCATACATATCTACTGTGTTAAGCATTAGGCTTTCTTTTATATGTCTAACCACACCGAGAACCCATCACATTACCAGACATGTGGTTGTGACATCACCACAGGTCCTGAAACACATATAGGTAGCTATGGTTACATCACAGCGGCAAGCCATCTATGTGACACATATCTCCCGTCGATTAGACACCCTTTAGCCACGCTACACCCCCATGTCTTTAGTCAGATGTGGTGATTCGTATTTTCTGAGGTGGATATTTTCTAGTGTTTTTATACTGACCGCATAGTACTCTGTTCTTTTCTTTCTTTTTAGCTACTATGGCCTCCTATGCTAAAATCTGATTTCATATCTGCGTATGTTATTTCCCTCTCCTTTCACAGTCAATATTTGTGGGGGGCTATCTATCCTTTGGGGATTTTCTCTGAGGCAAGATAGGTTTCCTGTTTCTGTCTTTAGGGGTAGTTAGTTCTTAGGCTGTGTCGAGGGGTCTAGGGAGTGTTAGGTACCCCCCACGGCTACTTCTAGTTGCGCTGCTAGGTTCAGGGTTTGCGGTCAGTACAGGGACCACCTTCTCCAGAGTACGTCTCATGCTGCTCCTGGGCCACCAGATCATAACACAGTGCTCTGGATTGAGGATCCTGAAGCCTTCAGTAAAGAGGTAAAGAGACTGCAACCCTGTGTCCTCATTATTGACTGCACCTCACACCATTGCCATCTACATTATCGGGAAGCCCTGGGGACATACTTCATCTGTGGGAAGGTATACCAACTAGCTGCCATCAAATCACCTCAGCGGACCCCAAGCAGCGTCGGTCTCCCTGGCCGAATACCACAGGTGGCGTCACAAAGCATTAGCTGACTTTCATCATACCTTTTATTGGACGCCCCTTAGCAGGGTCACAGACCGGGTCCAGCCACCGTGACATCCCCAGAACTGAGCCAGAGAGGACCGGTACCGAGTAACCCGCGGCTCTGTGTCTGGGGGCGCTCCAACTTGGCGTCACGAACAGGATGTACTTAAGCCTGCAGAATCAGGTCATGTGTGCCTTGGAACTGTGACTGAATTGTGCTTGAACTGTGATTTATTGCAAAGACTGTGTATTGCTATTTGCCGCCAAGATTCCCGCCAAAACCGCCGCCATTGCCGCGCCACAAGGAGCGCAGGAGAAGAAGAAGGGCGTGGAGTTGTGGGAGTTAACGAACTGAGAAGAGCGAAAAGTAATGGCCGCCCAGTCTAAATATTTCTGTACCTTGAGGAGGTGTCCGTCAGCAGCCGAGATCCGCCTCCTGATCCTCAATGGTGGGCGGAGACAAAGGAAGCGAAACCGCCCACGAAGGAGAGAGCGGGAAAAGGACAAGGAGGGAGAAGAAGTGAGCCATGTGGGAGACGCCATGGCCAGCCACCCGGGATCGGAGCGTGGGGTCGGAGCCGAAGGCTCCCCCAGCTACCCAGAGAGATACAGCGGCCAGGCGTCACCTGTTGGCCCCGACTTCCTGCAGGCCGGAGTGGACGAGCTCAGGGATCAACTCCGGCGGACGCAGCTGAGCACTGAGGCCGGGTGGAAGGAGACCGTCATCGGGGGCCTCACCAGACGTCTGTCGGCAGCCTCGTCTGGTCCGGAACAAGAAAGAAGTTCCAGCACTCCGAAGCCAGAAAGCAAGGCACTGCCGGAAAGCGAGATACTGCAAACAGAGATGACAATGTCACAGCGCAAGGCCTCGCAGTCAGCGTTCCAGATCCCAGCGGAGACAGAGCAGGCCGGCACCGGAGGGACCGCGTCTGAAGCAGATACGAGGGACAGCCCTGCCCCGGTGACTGACCCCACTCCAGTGACTGCTCCTGCCACAGCTACTGGTCCCATTCTAGTGACTGACGTTATCGTGGCCACCGACTGTGCCACGCTGTGCATTGATGAGAAAAGAGATATGCAAAGCCATAAGACCCCCATCTGGAGTGAGGGAGCCCCTTATGTAGCACCTGGTAGCCGCCAGTGTCCAGCTGGGCTACCTCCACCTGTGCTACCCCCAGAACTCCAATAAATCTCGAAACCCCGACAAATGTAAATAGTTAATTGTTTGTTTCCTGCTTTTGCTGCTTTAAACCCGTCTAGGGTTATTTCTTAAAGGGATCCCTTTGTTGACCCGGGATCCCTATTGTTTTACATTTTTCTACTTTGCACAAGTTCCTCACTGTTAAAACACTGCCAAATCATGGATGGAGAATGATTCACAAACTGTGTTGTAAATAGTTCGCACCTTCTTAAAGGTGCCCTCTACAGGTTTTACAAAAGAAAGAAGGCTTTGCGAAGAGACTGTTTTTCAATACAGCATAGAAGGTCTTGCTTTCTAACGGACTTGCAGACAGAGAGGATCTGCACTACCTCAAAGAGACTTGATTTCCTCTTAAAGGGAATGTTCACATGTTGCACTTAAGTATAATGTTGCCTTAAGAAAGTTAAAATTTTAATAATGTTGAGATTTAGGAAATGTTAATAATGTTACTAGAGATTGAGGACAGGAAAAGTTGGAAGCCGAATTTCAACATAGTGAACCCGTAGGGGTTAGAGAGTTTCCCCTGAGAACCATAGATAGATGGGTAGTTGCGCTGACAGAAGAACAGATGGCAGTAGGCCCAGACAAGGAGCTAGGCGGTCCTGCATTTGTGAAGTTAGGAAAATAAAGAAAAAGTTGAGCTTGCATTATAGTACTTTATAGTAAGCCTTTAGTGGGTTCAGCCTATATGCCCTTAAAGGAGAAGTTAAATTATTGTTCAGAATTTGCACCTAGTAGAATACCCGGTAGGGTACCAGAAGTTATTTATAGTCAGAGTGTTATTTAAAATATTTAACCTTGTTTTCGTTTGTAACCTTCAAGTGTCCTCACCTCCCATAAAGGGAAGCATTGTTATATTTACTTGTTCCTTGCATTTCAAAAATTTGCATGTCTTTTGCTAACATGTATTGTTGTTCTTCTTCCCAGTCCAGGAGTACTGGATTTTTCCCCGGGGGGGGGGGGTTGTAGGGGAGAAGGGGGGGGGATGGGTGCAGCGCCCCAGAGACCTGGTCGTTGCAGTAATGTCGCTCTGCCGCTAAGGGGAGTGATGGTACGTCTGATGGCGCTAAAGGAGTTCATCTGACCAGGTATCACCAGCACACAGTACACTTCACACTCCGGCCACTAGGGGAGCAAAAGGTTTTATTTATTAGGCCACTCCTCACACTGGTAAAACTAGGGGTTGGATAGGAAGTTAGTGAGAAGCTGACTGGGTTTTGTCCAGGCAACATCCCGTGGCAGGGGGTGTTGCGGGGAAGATTCAGGGGGGTCCCTGTCAGGCGTGGGAACCTGGCAGGCACCTAGCAACAAGGATAGAACGTTACGGAGCCGCGCCTGCGCTACCCTCCGGCGGCACCCAAAGAAAGGACACGAAGCGAAGGATATTGTGAACAGTGAGAAACGAGATCAAGCACAAAGGAGAGCCAGTAGGAGACGTGCCTGGAGAACAGCAACATCCTACTGAGGCGCGTAGCCGGTGCCTGGAACACCGAGGAAGTAACTGACTTTATGCCTTACTTCAAATACCGCAGGACAGTTAATTATAGGTTTGCTGTCTACCTTACGTCACCTAAGCAGACATAGGGGGCAACGTGTGGAGAGGGGCGTCTCTAGGGTCCCGGAAGAGCTCCGAGCCTTCCCGTCAAACGGGTGCGTCCTAGCCATAACAAACCTGGGGGACGGAGAATAGAAAGAACGAGAAAGAACTAGAAAGAACGAGAACAGAAGTTGTGAGGACTATCCTGAATGCTCAGCAGGGAAGCACTACAACACACAGGCGCTAGTGGTAGGCAACGATTTCCACCTGCAAAGGGAACTCTGGATGTGCCTTCGGACCGGCCGGTCTCAGACAGCCCTGTTAACAGTGCTCTGGATTGAGGATCCCGAAGCCTTCATTAAAGAGGTAAAGAGACTGCAACCCTGTGTCCTCGTTATTGACTGCACCTCACACCATTGCCATCTACATTATCGGGAAGCCCTGGGGACATACTTCACCTGTGGGAAGTTATACCATCTAGCTGCCATCACATCACCCCAGCGGACCCCAAGCAGCGTCGGTCTCCCTGGCCGAATACCACAGGTGGCATCACGAAGCATTAGCTGACTTTCATCACCCCTTTTATTGGACGCCCCTTAGCAGGGTCACAGACCGGGTCCAGCCACCATGACATCCCCAGAACTGAGCCAGAGAGGACCGGTACCGAGTAACCCGCGGCCCTGTGTCTGGGGGCGCTCCACTTATATGCCCAGGAGCTGGTTAAATACCCCGCAACATTGGATGCCCAGCCATCCAGCACCTTCATTACCAGCTTGGTCAGAAACATGTCAGCATCAGCAGCTACTGGACGAAGGCTACATTTTACAGTGGACACGGCAGGAGAGACGGGCAGGCCGCTCACCATGTGGCAGATGATTGCGTGGGCTGATGCCCTTGGAGCTGGGGCGAAGCAGCTGTTGAGGGAAGCCCCACATGAGGCAAGAAATCTGGACAGGGATGACACTGAAATGCCGTATGAGACGGTGGGACCCGGGCTCGACTCATATGAGGAGGAAAGAAAGAGAGGGAAAGCTGAAGTGTCGTATATTGTAAAACCCGATGCATCTGTTGTAACAGAACCGGATGAGCTGCGAAGAAACAAAAATAATCTGTTATGTTTGAAGTTAAACTTGGACTGTGTCTCAGTTATTCAAAAATGGGACCGGAGCAGTCTGCCTGGAGCCGAACCGAAAATCGGCCTGTGCGGAGAATGGAACAGCAGGTGAGCTGTTAAAGGGACATGATGTTCATGTAGAGGGAGGCCAGGGCCTGAAAAGCCCAAGTAACTCAGCCATGATTACAGCCCTGGCCAACCATTACAATTGGTGTAGTCAGCAGGATACCGAAGCCGTGTTGAGTGGGAAAATTGTGGACAATGTGAATGATGTGACCAGAAAAGAAAGAGAAAAGTTGTTATGGATACCACTGATTTGTTGAATGTGACTAAGATACCGGACTTAGTCAAAGACCACTGATGAAACTGACTGTGTGATGGCCAAGATGGTGGCCATAAAGATGGCGAAAAAGGGCGCGCAATTAGAGGATGACGACTCTGTGCCCTCCCCTCGTGGGCGTCCTGATGGAGAATTGGTGCGAGAAGCTGTCTGGAGAAGACTATGGCCTGACCAGGGTGCCTGCCCCTGGTGAGTGCGACAAAGAAGGAGAAGAACTCACCCCTTACAGCAGGTATCAAGAAAATGGGTGGAGCGGCAGGAAGCGACTCCACTCTGGGACAAGTGGGGCCCTGAAGAACAGCCTGTGTGCAGCTGCCAGGCGTCATCACAAAACACTGTGCCAGCAGCGATGCACCACTCCTGCCCCATCACTGTGGAAGTGTAGGGTGGAGAGCCAAGCTAACGGTCTCTCCTGTGTATCTGGGCCAGAACCATCAGGGCTGTCACCAGTGTTTCAGGGGGAAGAGATTGTGGACCGGAGCAGTTCAGGGCACCTGACTAATGGGGGGCAGGTCCGACATAAATAGCAGGTTGAGCCGGAAGACGGGACACTTGGCGGGGAATGAGCTTGTGAGTAGAGAGACGGTTAACTCCCTTTCGATGGACCCAAACCCACTAGCTGTGCCTATACCCCCAGCTAGCCAGACTGCCGACACATCCTACAGTCCAGAGAGACTTCCGCAATGGGTAGTGACCAGGATAGAGTACGTACCTTGGCTCCGCTCACCACCACGGAGGCACTGCTTAGTCCCATCCTTGCGGTGTCTGCTAAGGACCAGCCCGTGCCTTTGGCTGTGTCTGCTGGACTGTGTGCTTCCACTGCGGCCTTGCATATTGAACTTTCTGATTTTTCTTCTGTGCCGCCGACCATCACATCTGCTCCACCGTGCGCACGGATCAGGAGATCACGTGCCGAAGAACCCGGAGGATTCGTCGTTGCAAGGAGAAAGTGCATCACTCATCTACGGGACTGGATTAGAGATATCTCGCACCGTCTGTGGCACCACCAAGGGATCTTCCAGCCACCTTCCTCCAGTGCACAGAGACTGATTACTTAATCCGTTATATTCTATTGCATTTGACTTTCCCCCATTCTCCAATCACATCCTTTACCCCCCTGCTTGTGCCATTACTGTTCCTATATATAAAGAACCTGTTAACCCTTGCTCTGCCTCCTGTGTGTCACTGCATTCTACGCACCTGTTAGCATCCTACAGAAGGATAGGCCACATCGAGTGGAAATGGCGGTAGGAGGAGGAAAAGATATGTACCAGATGACCGGAGGAAGAAGTTGGAGAGGACTACTCACCACCCGTTGGAGAACATTGCTGGCGGCTGCCGGAGCGCAAGTTGCCACGACTTCGTGAGCAGGAGCACCAAAACAATGAGAGCCAGAGACAGCAACCCCCCTCAGGGCCTCCGCGTGAAGAAGATGCTGGAGCAGAGCAGCGGGACAGAGAGCTGGAACCATCGCGAGGTCCGGAGCCGGGATATCTTCAAGGGGCGGAACCTTTTTGCCAGGAGCCGGTAATACAGCAGCGGGGACCGGAAACAGTGATTCCCTGGGAGTCAATGAGCGTGGCCGCGGAGGGATACAGCACCTGCGACACAGAACTGGCCGAATCACCTGAGTCATCGGCGGTGGGTGACCTTCGCCTCTCAATCCCAGAGGACTGGTCCTACTCATGGCATTCAACCCCACCAGGCTGAGCTTCTCCACAGTCCCGCATCCCGGAGGGTGAGCCCTGTAAAGTGTCTCACAGCTATCGGGAACAGGGGGCCAAGCCCAAGTCGGGCACCAATGAGGAAATGGGTGCTTCACGGGATGACACAGCAGTACAGGGTCCATTCCGTACCCCAGGAAAATCAGTCTGGATCTCAGACATTATTGCCCAGAAAAAGAGACGTGAGTAGGAGACTTGGGCCCAACTACACCAGTATGGAGAGGACGCTATGGCCAGCCATCGCTCTCGAGGCCAGTTGGTCTACACAGACATAAGCCAGGGATACGGCTTTATACGGGAGCCAGGCACTTACAATAAGGGTTGTATACTAATGCTGCCTTCGTGAAACATGGGAGACCCTTACTGGAGGGGGATTGGGTCTCCTTCTTTAAAGAAGACTGTCCCAGGGGATATTATGCCGTAGCTGTGACTTTGTGTATGGAGGATAATGTACTGAATTCGAGAAGGGAGCGGTCGGACTCCCACGTGGATACTCATCCCCACTCTGCCTCTGTTACCCCCAGGCCACCATCAAGCTCTGCGGCTGCAGAGTCTCTTTCAGTCCATCCATATATGAGGAGCACTGATGAGATGGCGGTACGAGATGCGTACCGATGAACTATCTGTATGTAGCTGAATAAGTTGTGCCTGTTGCACTTTGATATCATGATACTGAGGGACTGTTCTGCATCCCTGCAGGTCCAGGAGTCCTTCTTCGCTCCAAGAGTCAGGAGCAAAGGCGTCCGGTGCGGCCTAAAGTGAACGCTCTGTTGTAAATGCGTTTTTGTTGCACTCGTTGTGCCTGTTCTGATGAATAGCAGGACTTTTCTTTTATAGAATAATGGGTCCATGGACTGATGGGCCAGGTGCTGCTGCACTACAACAATGGACTGTGTTTTGAGACTAGGCAGCCCACACATGTAGCACGGGGCCGTGATATACACAAAGGGAGGGAGACGACTCCCTTAAAGGACAGAGTACTTGAAAAGTACCTGTTTGTACAGTATTTTTTTTGAACTGATGGTGCCACAGGATGGACTGTCTCCGTGCACCCATTGGTATATACTGGCTGAAGTTGGTGCTCCCCTTAACCCCTTTACCCCCAAGGGTGGTTTGCACGTTAATGACCGGGCCAATTTTTACAATTCTGACCACTGTCCCTTTATGAGGTTATAACTCTGGAACGCTTCAACGGATCCCAGTGATTCTGACATTGTTTTCTCGTGACATATTGTACTTCATGATAGTGGTAAAAAGTATTTGATAGTACCTGCATTTATTTGTGAAAAAAACTGAAATTTGGCGAAAATTATGAAAATTTTGCAATTTTCCAACTTTGAATTTTTATGCAATTAAATCACAGAGATATGTCACACAAAATACTTAATAAGTAACATTTCTCACATGTCTACTTTACAGCAGCACAATTTTGGAACCAACATTTTTTTTTGTTAGGGAGTTATAAGGGTTAAAAGTTGACCAGCAATTTCTCATTTTTACAACACCATTTTTTTTTAGGGACCACATCTCATTTGAAGTCATTTTGAGGGGTCTATATGATAGAAAATACCCAAGTTTGACACCATTCTAAAAACTGCACCCCTCATGGTGCTCAAAACCATATTCAAGAAGTTTATTAACCCTTCTGGTGCTTCACAGGAATTTTTGGAATGTTTAAATAAAAATGCTCACCGAGCCCCACTCCATACAGCCAACCAATTCCAGCCCTGTGCTGATGAGGGCCTAAAGCCCGAAACACGTGTCCACAGGCAGGAATTGGTTGGCTGTGTAAATTTAGAAACTAATCCGCAGCATTGCACGCTTGGCGGTTCCAAGCGCTGTGGATTAGACTGGGGTGGAAAGAGATGATTTGCATAGCTCCGCCTACTGCAAAGAATTCTGGGTAAACCTGCTATTCTTTGTATTATGCTGCTTGCAAGTACTTTCCGTTTCAGGAAAGCATCCACTATGTATTTCCTTTAAGTAGAGGGTTTTTCGGTCTCTTTCGTCCCGCTACATTTAGCCCAACTTGGGTCTCTCCCTAAGGTGGCTAGCATATATGTATCGCTTGCTCACCGAGCCCCACTCCATACAGCCAACCAATTCCAGCCCTGTGCTAATGAGGGCCTAAAGCCCGAAACACGTGTCCACAGGTAGGAATTGGTTGGCTGTGTAAATTTAGAAACTAATCCGCAGCATTGCACGCTTGGCGGTTCCAAGCGCTGTGGAATAGACTGGGGTGGAAAGAGATGATTTGCATAGCTCCGCCTACTGCAAAGGATTCTGGGTAAACCTGCTATTCTTTGTATTATGCTGCTTGCAAGTACTTTCCGTTTCAGGAAAGCATCCACTATAAATAAAAATGAACATTTAACTTTTTTTCACAAAAAATTTACTTCAGCTCCAATTTGTTTTATTTTATCAAGGGTAACAGGAGAAAATGGACCCCAAACTTTGTTGTACAAATTGTCCTGAGTACACCGATACCCCATATGTGGGGGTAAACCACTGTTTGGGCGCATGACAGAGCTCGGAAGCAAAGGAGCGCCGTTTGACTTTTCAATGCAAAATTTACTGGAATCGAGATGGGACACCATGTTGCGTTTGGAGAGCCCCTGATGTGCCTAAACATTGAAACCCCCCACAAGTGACACCATTTTGGAAAGTAGACCCCCTAAGGAACTTATCTAGAGGTGTGGTGAGCACTTTGACCCACCAAGTGCTTCACAGAAGTTTATAATGCAGAACCGTAAAAATAAAAAATAATATTTTTTCACAAAAATTATCTTTTCGCCCCCAATTTTTTATTTTCCCAAGGGTAAGAGAAGAAATTGGACCCCAAACTTTGTTGTACAATTTGTCCTGAGTACGCGGGTCCCCCTTATGTGGAGGTAAACCACTGTTTGGGCGCATGGGAGAGCTCGGTATGGAAGGAGCGCCGTTTGACTTTTCAATGCAAAATTGACAGGAATTGAGATGGGACGCCATGTTGCGTTTGGAGAGCCACTGATGTGCCTAAACATTGAAACCCCCCACAAGTGACACCATTTTGGAAAGTAGACCCCCTAAGGAACTTATCTAGAGGTGTGGTGAGCACTTTGACCCACCAAGTGCTTCACAGAAGTTTATAATGCAGAACCGTAAAAATAAAAAATCCTATATTTTCACAAAAATTATCTTTTCGCCCCCAATGTTTTATTTTCCCAAGGGTAAGAGAAGAAATTGGACCTCAAAAGTTGTTGTACAATTTGTCCTGAGTACACCGATACCCCATATGTGGGGGTAAACCACTGTTTGGGCGCATGGGAGAGCTCGGAAGGGAAGGAGCGCCGTTTGACTTTTCAATGCAAAATTGACAGGAATTGAGATGAGACGCCATGTTGCGTTTAGAGAGCCACTGATGTGCCTAAACATTGAAACCCCCCACAAGTGACACCAATTTGGAAAGTAGACCCCCTAAGGAACTTATCTAGATGTGTTTTGAGCGCTTTGACCCACCAAGGGCTTCACAGAAGTTTATAATGCAGAGCCATAAAAATAAAACAAAAATTTTTTCCCACAAAAATTATTTTTTTTAGCCCCCAGTTTTGTATTTTCCCGAGGGTAACAGGAGAAATTGGACCCCAAAATTTGTTGCCCAATTTGTCCTGAGTGCGAGTATACACAATATGTGGGGGGAACCACTGTTTGGGCGCATGGGAGGGCTCAGAAGGGAAGGAGCGCCATTTGGAATGCAGACTTAGATGGAATGGTCTGCAGGTGTCACATTGCGTTTGCAGAGCCCCTAATGTACCTAAACAGTAGAAACCCCCCACAAGTGACACCATTTTGGAAAGTAGACCCCCTAAGGAACTTATCTAGATGTGTGGTGAGCGGTTTGACCCACCAAGGGCTTCACAGAAGTTTATAATGCAGAGCCGTAAAAATAAAACAAAAATTTTTTCACACAAAAATTATTTTTTAGCCCCCAGTTTTGTATTTTCCCGAGGGTAACAGGAGAAATTGGACCCCAAAATTTGTTGTCCAATTTGTCCTGAGTGCGCTGATACCCCATAAATGGGGGGGAACCACTGTTTGGGCGCATGGGAGGGCTCGGAAGGGAAGGAGCTCCATTTGGAATGCAGACTTAGATGGAATGGTCTGCAGGTGTCACATTGCGTTTGCAGAGCCCCTAATGTACCTAAACAGTAGAAACCCCCCACAAGTGACACCATATTGGAAACTAGACCCCCTAAGGAACTCATCTAGATTTGTTGTTAGAGCTTTGAACCCCCAAGTGTTTCACTACAGTTTGTAACGCAGAGCCGTGAAAAAAAAAAAAAAAAACTTTCCCCCAAAAATTATTTTTTAGCCCCCAGTTTTGTATTTTCCCGAGGGTAAGAGGAGAAATTCGACCCCAAAAGTTGTTGTCCAATTTGTCGTGAGTACGTTGATACCCCATATGTGGGGGGAACCACCGTTTGGGCGCATGGGAGGGCTCGGAAGGGAAGGAGTGCCATTTGGAATGCAGACTTAGATGGAATAGTCTGCAGGCGTCACATTGCGTTTGCAGAGCCCCTAATGTACCTAAACAGTAGAAACCCCCCACAAGTGACCCAATATTGGAAACTAGACCCCCCAGGGAACTCATCTAGATGTGTTGTGAGAACTTTGAACCCCCAAGTGTTTCACTACAGTTTATAACGCAGAGCCGTGAAAATAAAAAAATCTTTTTTTTCCCACAAAAATTATTTTTTAGCCCCAGTTTTGTATTTTCCCAAAGGTAACAGGAGAAATTGGACCCCAAAAGTTGTTGTCCTATTTGTCCTGAGTACGCTGATACCCCATATGTTGGGGTAAACCTCTGTTTGGGCACATGGGAGAGCTCGGAAGGGAAGGAGCACTGTTTTACTTTTTCAACGCAGAATTGGCTGGAATTGAGATCGGACGCCATGTCGTGTTTGGAGAGCCCCTGATGTGCCTAAACAGTGGAAACCCCCCAATTATAACTGAAACCCTAATCCAAACACACCCCTAACCCTAATCCCAACAGTAACCCTAACCACACCTCTAACCCTGACACACCCCTAACCCTAATCCCAACCCTATTCCCAACTGTAAATGTAATCTAAACCCTAACCCTAACTTTAGCCCCAACCCTATCTGTAGCCCCAACCCTAACCCTAACCCTAGCCCTAACCCTAGCCCTAACCCTAACCCTAGCCCTAACCCTAACCCTAGCCCTAACCCTAGCCCTAACCCTAACCCTAGCCCTAACCCTAGCCCTAACCCTAACCCTAGCCCTAACCCTAGCCCTAGCCCTAACCCTAGCCCTAACCCTAGCCCTAACCCTAGCCCTAGCCCTAACCCTAACCCTAGCCCTAATGGGAAAATGGAAATAAATATATATTTTAAATTTTTCCCTAACTAAGGGGGTGATGAAGGGGGGTTTTATTTACTTTTATAGCGAGTTTTTTAGAGGATTTTTATGATTGGCAGCCGTCACACACTGAAAGACGCTTTTTATTGCAAAAAAATATTTTTTGCGTTACCACATTTTGAGAGCTATAATTTTTCCATATTTTGGTCCACAGAGTCATGTGAGGTCTTGTTTTTTGCGGGACGAGATGACATTTTTATTGGTAAGATGTTCGGGCACGTGACATTTTTAGATCGCTTTTTATTCCGATTTTTGTGAGGAAGAATGACCAAAAACCAGCTATTCATGAATTTCTTTTGGGGGAGGCGTTTATACCGTTCTGCGTTTGGTAAAATTGATTTTATGTTTTGGCGCTTTTATACGATAAAAACTATTTTATAGAAAAAATAATTATTTTTGCATCGTTTTATTCTCAGGACTATAACTTTTTTATTTTTTTGCTGATGATGCTGTATGGTGGCTCGTTTTTTGCGGGACAAGATGACGTTTTCAGCGGTACCATGGTTATTTATATCTGTCTTTTTGATCGCGTGTTATTCCACTTTTTGTTCGGCGGTATGATAATAAAGCGTTGTTTTTTGCCTCGTTTTTTTTTTTTCTTACGGTGTTTACTGAAGGGGTTAACTAGTGGGCCAGTTTTATAGGTTGGGTCGTTACAGACGTGGCAATACTAAATATGTGTACTTTTATTGGTTTTTTTAAATTATTTAGATGAAGAAATGTTGTTATGGGAATAATATTTTTTTTTTTTCATTATTTAGGAATATTTTTTTTTTTTTTTACACATTTGGAAATTTTTTTTTTAACTTTTTTATTTTGTCCCAGGGGGGGACATCACAGATCGGTGATCTGACAGTTTGCACAGCAAACGATCTGACATGCAGCACTGCAGGCTTCACAGTGCCTGCTCTGAGCAGGCTCTGTGAAGCCACCTCCCTCCCTGTAGGACCCAGATCCACGGCCATCTTGGATCCGGGCCTGGAGCAAGCAGGGAGGGAGATAAGACCCTCGCAGCAACGCAATCACATCGCGTTGCTGCGGGGGGCTCAGGGAAGCCCGCAGGGAGCCCCCTCCCTGCGGGAAGCTTCCCTATACCGCCGGCACATCGCGATCATCTTTGATCGCGGTGTGCCAGGGGTTAATGGGCGGTCCCTGGCACATAGTGCCGGATGTCAGCTGCGATAGGCAGCTGACACCCGGCTGCGATCGGCGGCGCTCCCCCCGTGAGCGCTGCCGATCGCATATGACGTACTATCCCGTCGGTGGTCATAGGGGCCCACCCCACCTCGACGGGATAGTACGTCTAATGTCAGAAAGGGGTTAAAGGAAGAAGGATCACCCTCAAGGACTGTAGACGCATCAAAAAGGGTCACCTCTTTGAACATGGGTGAATTAGTGGACACATCTTTAAGACTGTCTTCACAGGCACTTAAAAATAAAATAAAAATGGACATGCACTTCGGACGTAGAAAATGTACATTTATATTTGCTGTTGTTGCGTAATATTGCCTGGACATGTATTTTATACTGTGTTCAACACGTGTGCATAATGCTGCAATATATACACTGCTCAAAAAAATAAAGGGAACACTTAAACAACAGAATATAACTCCAAGTAAATCAAACTTCTGTGAAATCAAACTGTCCACTTAGGAAGCAACACTGTTTGACAATCAAATTCACATGCTGTTGTGCAAATGGAATAGACAACAAATGGAAATTATTGGCAGTTATCAAGACACACTCAATAAAGGAGTGGTTCTGCAGGTGGGGACCACAGACCACATTTCAGTACCAATGCTTTCCGGCTGATGTTTTGGTCACTTTTGAATGTTGTTTGTGCTTTCACACTCGTGGTAGCATGAGACGGACTCTACAACCCACACACAAGTGGCTCAGGTATTGCAGCTCATCCAGGATGGCACATCAATGCGAGCTGTAGCAAGAATGTTTGCTGTGTCTGTCAGCATAGTGATCAGAGGCTGGAGGAGTGACCAGGAGACAGGCCAGTACACTAAGAGACGTGGAGGGGCCGTAGGAGGGCAACAACCCAGCAACAGGACCGCTAGCTTAGCCTTTGTGCAAGGAGGAACAGGAGGAGACTGCCAGAGCAAAATGACTTCCACCAGGCCACAAAAGTGCAAGTGTCCGCACAAACGGTTGCAACCGACTCCATGAAGATGGTCTGAGTGGCCGACGTCCACAGATGGGTGTTGTGCTTACAGCCCAACATCTTGCAGGATGCTTGGCATTTGCCACAGAGCACCAGGATTGGCAAATTCATCACTGGCTCCCTGTGCTTTTCACAGATGAAAGCCGGTGACTGAGCACATGTGACAGACGTGACAGAGTCTGGAGACGCCATGGAGAGCGATCTGCTGCCTGCAACATCCTTCAGCACGACAGGTTTGGCAGTGAGTCAGTAATGGTGTGGGGGGGGGGGGGCATTTCTTTGAAGGGCCGCACAGCCCTCCATGTGCTCGCCATAGGTAGCCTGACTGCCATTAGGTACCGAGATGAGATCCTCAGAACCCTTGTGAGACCATATGCTGGTGCAGTTGGCCCTGGGTTCCTCCTAATGCAGGACAATGCCCGACCTCATGTGGCTGGAGTGTGTCAGCAGTTCCTACAATATGAAGGCATTGAAGCTATGGACTGGCCCGCCCGTTCCCCAGACCTGAATACAATTGAACACATTTGGGAAATCATGTTTTGCACCATCCACCAATGTCATGTTGCACCACAGACTGTCTAGGAGTTGGCGGATGCTTTAGTCCAGGTCTGGGAGGAGATCCCTCAGGAGACCATCTGCCACATCATCAGGAGCATGCCCAGATGTTGTAGGAAGATCATACAGGCACGTGGAGGCCACACACACTACTGAGAATAATTTCCTTGTCTTGAGGCATTTCTATTGAAGTTGGATCAGCCTCTAACTTCATTTTCCACTTTGATTTTGAGCATCATTCCAGCTCCAGACCTCCGTGGGATATTAGTTGTGATTTACGTTGATCATTTTTATTTTTCTCAACACGTTCCACTCTGTAATGAATAAAGATTTACAACTGGAATATTTCATTCAGTGATATCTAGGATGTGGGATTTTAGTGTTCCCCTTATTTTTTGAGCAGTGTATATATTCCTATGATATTGTATAGTATGTAACAATAGTATAAATAGTTAACTGTAGGAGGGGTCACTTTGGTTAGAGGAAGAGAGATTCCTGGTGCTAGTCAGAGGGGCCTGGGTGCCCGTAAAGCACAGAAGTGCTTATATGCTCAGGAGCCGGTTAAATACCCCGCAACATTGGATGCCCAGCCATCCAGCACCTTCATTACCAGCTTGGTAAGAAACATGTCAGCGTCAGCAGCTACTGGATGAAGGCTATATTTTACAGTGGACACGGCAGGAGAAACGGGCAGGTCGCTCCCCATGTGGCAGATGATTGCGTGGGCTGATGCCCTTGGAGCTGGGGCGAAGCAGCTGTTGAGGGAAGCCCCACATGAGGCAAAGAATCTGGACAAGGAGGACACTGAAATGCCATATGAGATTGCAGGACTCGGGCTTGAGCCGTGTGTGGAGGAAAGAAAGAGGGGGAAAGCTGAAGTGACGTATATTATAAAACCCGATGCAACTGTTGTAATGGAACTGGATGAGCTGCGAAGAAACATAAGTAAAATGTTAAGTTTGAAGTTAAATTTGGACTGTGTCTCAGTTATTCCCAAAGGGACCGGAGCAGTCTGTCTGGAGCCGAACCGAAAATCGGCCTGTGCGGAGAATGGAACAGCAGGTGAGCTGTTAAAGGGACATGATGTTCATGTAGAGGGAGGCCAAGGCCTGAAAAGCCCAAGAAACTCAGCCATGACTACAGCCCTGGCCGACCTTTATACTATTTCTTTGGTAATATGTATCGATAAGCTAGTTCGGCAGAGGTCCTGTAACAAGGTGGCAGGAAGTGGTAGTCCTTGCCGAGTCACTTAAAGCTACAGTCCATGAACAGAGTGCACTGAGAATACAGTCAGCGAGCACTCCAGCCCCTTGCACATGAAATGGACAGGACAGATATAATCCAGATGAATTATCTCTTCTCCGCAGTCGTTACAGCACAGGCAAACAGGATCCAGGGATAACTTTTTATTGAATGCGTAGAGGAGGTAACAGACAATTCTCTATACTCCTCCTCCTAGACCTGTCCTCTGCCTTTGACACAGTTGACCACTGCCTCCTACTACAGATCCTTTCTTCCTTTGGGGTCAAA
Source organism: Ranitomeya imitator (assembly GCF_032444005.1). NCBI lineage: Eukaryota > Metazoa > Chordata > Amphibia > Anura > Dendrobatidae > Ranitomeya > Ranitomeya imitator. The sequence continues at coordinate 722,663,677 of NC_091284.1, forward strand.
GACGTTGCCCTATCTTGGATCTCCTCATACCTTGCCAACCGCACATTTAGCATTTCCTACTCCCATACTACCTCTTCATCTCGCCCCCTCTCTGTTGGAGTCCCCCAAGGCTCTGTCTTAGGACCCCTTCTCTTCTCAATCTAAACACTCGGCCTGGGACAATTCATAAGGTCCTATGGCTTCCAGTACCATCTATATGCCGATGACACTCAGATTTACCTCTCTGGCCCAGATGTCACCTCTCTGCTCGCCAGAATCCCAGAGTGTCTATCGGCCATATCCTCCTTCTTCTCCTCTCGCTTGCTCAAGCTCAATGTGGACAAATCTGAACTCATTATCTTTCCTCCATCACGCATATCTTCCCTACCTGATCTATCTATCAAAATAAATGAAATCACACTTTCCCCTGTCCCCAAAATCCGCTGCTTCGGAGTAACCCTTGACTCTGCCCTGTCCTTCCAACCGCACATCCAAGCTCTCGCCACCTCCTGTCGCCTCCAGTTCAAAAATATTTCCAGAATCCGTCCTTTCCTCAACCCACACTCTACCAAAATGCTCGTGCATGCCCTAATCATCTCCTGCCTCGACTACTGCAACATACTCCTCTGTGGCCTACCTTCTAACACTCTCGCACCCCTCCAGTCCATCCTTAACTCTGCTGCCCGACTAATTAATCTCTCTCCTCGCTACACTCCTGCTTCACCTCTTTGCAAATCCCTTCACTGGCTCCCAATTTCCCAGCGTATCCAGTTTAAATTACTAACACTGACCTACAAAGCCATCCATAACCTTTCTCCTCCGTATATTTCCACACTAATCTCTCAATATCTTCCCTCACGTAATCTCCGGTCCTCCCAAGACCTCCTCCTTTCCTCAACGCTTATTCGCTCCTCACTCAATCGCCTCCAAGACTTCTCCCGAATATCACCCATCCTCTGGAATTCAGTGCCCCAGCACATCCGGTTATCCACTACTTTTGGATCCTTTAAAAGAAACCTGAAAACCCACCTCTTCAAGGAAGCTTACAGCCTGTAAAGGCCACACGGCCACCTCAACACCATTGGAGCTACTGCAACCCTCGACCTACTGTCTCCTTCTCCATAATCCTGTAGAATGTAAGCCCTCAAGGGCAGGGTCCTCTTCCCTCTGTACCAGTCTGTAATTGTTAGTTTTGTTTACTGTAAGTGATATTTGTATTTTGATGTAACCCCTTCTCATGTACAGCACCATGGAATTAATGGTGCTATATAAATAAATAATAATAATAATAATAATAATAAAAAAAGGAGGTAGTAATAAGCAGAAGGAAGAAAAATGCAATTTCAGCAAATCAATCGACCTTCCTGCTCTCTCCCTAACGACGTCCACGACTGTACCCACAGCAGCCACAGCGGTCGAAAGAGGAGGTAGTCAATATGCCAGAATCTGGATGCTTAAAGTCACTTCGGCATGGCACCTATGTGGTCCTGGTGCCCGTTTCACTGCCAGTGGGTCCAGGGCAGCAGTCTTTCCCCCTTCTGGGGTTTGGTCAGCTCCCCACAGGGGAGCACGTCCTGCCGTAGGCAAGCCTGTCTTGGCTCTAACTGAGGAGCAGGAACTTCCTGCTCCATTTTGGGGCTGTTAACCCAACCCCCTGGGTTAACCCCTTCTGTCCCTGTATCTGAAATACAGGCAAATACCATAATGAACATTATTAAACATTACTAACACAGCTCAGAACATAGGAATAAAAGGGCAATACATTAATACACAAGGCATAAGAAATACAGACATTACTAAAGGGGTACACCGTCCGGGTACCACAAAAGATGTACTGGCCCAGCACATGGGAGAGAGAGAACTTAGAAGCAATGAGGTTCTCCGCCACCTCCTTACAATCCCATGACTCTAAAATATCCTGGGGAGTTGCTTCTGTACCTGCCTTACCTTCTGAGACCTCACCTGAGCCCATGCAGCTAGGTGAGGCGTTCCATGGGGGGGTAACCTCTACTCCACTCAAGAAGGGGGCAGTTTGTTTTTCATTTTTTGGTAAAAAATTGACACTTTATCAGTACTTGTCCCTCGGTACCCAGGAAGAGGGTGCAGCCGGAAAACTCATAGACAAAAGTTGTTTGCAGCGTCGCAACCTGTGTCTATGTGTATCTTCCACTATGGTGTCTCAATGTTTGATACCTGCCAAAGTCAAGATTGGGTCCAGGAAGTTTCAATTTCTGTTTTTCTTCATAGTGGTTCAGGGACAAACATAATTGATGAGGAATTTGCCCATTCTTCAGGGAAGAGCAGTTATCTAATCCTGTTCAGCTATTTTCCATTGATTTGTCACCTCCTACTCAGGCGTCTTTTCTGAGTGGGTATAGGGTTTGCAGCTCCGCACAGGTGTTCTTCATTCAGAGCATATATCGTGCTATTTCATTAGTGACCTTCCTGCATAAATAGTGAGGTGAGCACATGCATGTTTGCCGTTCCTGGCACCCGCCCTCCTCTGGTGGCTATCTGATCTACACAGCGCGCATGTTACATGACGTCACAAGGCGGAATTCCGCCCACATGTGTGCTCTGTTGTGACGACCACAGAGAGGGCATGCAGGGATTGTTGATGCGCATGCGCCATCTCCCGGCTACACTTCTGCTTTTGCTTATATATAAGCACACTGAACGGATACAATATTAACCCCTGTTGAAAAAGCTAACCGCAAAACGCGCATTCGGGGCCATCGGGTGCAGTGTGGTCTATTCCCCCGACCTACTTCATGGGTAAGCACGCATTGTTATAAATGTCTTTGGGTTACCATTATGGGGTTTTTATGATATATATATGGCTGTATGGCCAAATTACCATATGACCATGAGGCCCTTTGATTCTGATATATGCACTGACTGTGTGTATCCCAGGGATGAATTGTGTTTTATCCATGGCATATTGGTTCTGACATCTTTGCCTCCTGAGGAACCGTTTTACGGGGAAACGCGTCGGGGCTGGCACCTGGCAGCTAAGTAGATTTGGGCTATTGCCCTCCCCTGGCTGCCTTGTATATTACGTTTATTAATATGCTGAGACTGTACATTATTGTCACATTGATCTGCTCTTAGTCTGATGCCTAGGGAATGATTAGATTTTTTATATTGTATTATGTGACAAGAACACTATTTTTCTGCATTAGTTGTGTATGCTGTGTCACATCACTTACCAGTTATCCTGGCATTAGCGGCATATATTGCCTTAGACTGTTCTAAGAGGATCTGTCAGTAACAGTCTGCTGACATATTTTGAACCTGGTTGCTTTAAGGTTATTTTTCCTACCCTGGTCATTAATGCCATTGGGCGTTAATTTGCAACCTCTTGTAGTGCTGACTGCATTTACCTATTTTGGGTTTTTCCTAGCCAGCACTTTTGAGTTTAGCTTCTATGGTACAAGATTTTTTGCTTATATTTAGCATCCAGAAGAAGCTTTGTTGCAGGATGCCATATAGCTTTGGGGTTGTTTATTTTTGGTTTTTTCTTTTTTGTGCACCTGAGTATTGTTTCAGACCTTCCTTCATCTCTTTATATGGCTTATTGTTTTCCCACCTGTAGCTCGCTAGTGATTTAACAGGGTGAGTTGGGGTCAGCCGTCGTTGAGTGGGGGCGCCAATTCGATCTATTAGGGTGCCAACCTCCACTGATAGGTAGGGATAGCAGCTAAGTGTAGGGCTGTCTGACAGGATAGGTGCACAATTGGATCCTGTTTTTCTCATTTTTGTGTTTCACTGGGTCATGGTAGTTTTTTAATATATACTAATAAATTTATGTTTTAAGGGATTACATGTTACACTACATGAATTGTGTTGACCACACGTAACTCGATGTATTGACATGTTTCCTTTGTCATACCTTCCTGTTTGATATACACTGCATACAGCAGGTATATATGTACAGTACAGACCAAAAGTTTGGACACACCTTCTAATTTAAAGATTTTTCTGTATTTTCATGACTATGAAAATTGTACATTCACGCTGCAGGCATCAAAACTATGAATGAACACATGTGGTATTATATACTTAACAAAAAAGTGTGAAACAATTGAAATTATGTTTTATATTCTAGGTTCTTCAAAGTAGACACCTTTTGCTTTGATGACTGCTTTGCACACTCTTGGCATTCTCTTGATGAACTTCAAGAGGTAGTCACCGGGATTGGTCTTCCAACAATCTTGAAGAAGTTTCCAGAGATGCTTAGCACTTGTTGGCCCTTTTGCCTTCACTCTGCGGTCCAGCTCACCCCAAACCATCTCGATTAGGTTCAGGTCTGGTAACTGTGGAGGCCAGGTCATCTGGCATAGCGCCCCATCACTCTCCTTCTTGGTCAAATAACCCTTACACAGCCTGGAGGTGTGTTTGGGGTCATTGTCCTGTTGAAAAATAAATGATGGTCCAACTAAACGCAAACCGGATGGAATAGCATGCCGTTGCAAGATGCTGTGGTAGCCATGCTGGTACAGTATGCCCTCAATTTTGAATAAATCCCGAACAGTTTCACCAGCAAAGCACCACCACACCATCACACCTCCTCCTCCATGCTTCACGGTGGGAACCAGGCATGTAGAGTCCATCCGTTCACCTTTTCTGCGTCGCACAAAGACATGGTGGTTGGAACCAAAAATATCAAATTTGGACTCATCAGACCAAAGCACAGATTTCCACTGGTCTAATGTCCATTCCTTGTGTTCTTTAGCCCAAACAAGTCTCTTCTGCTTGTTGCCTGTCCTTAGCAGTGGTTTCCTAGCAGCTATTTTACCATGAAGGCCTGCTGCACAAAGTCTCCTCTTAACAATTGTTGTAGAGATGTGTCTGCTGCTAGAACTCTGCATGGCATTATTCTGGTCTCTAATCTGAGATGCTGTTAACCTGCGATTTCTGAGGCTGGTGACTCGGATAAACTTATCCTCAGAAGCAGAGGCGACTCTTGGTCTTCCTTTCCTGGGGCGGTCCTCATGTGAGCCAGTTTCTTTGTAGCGTTTGATGGTTTTCGCCACTGCACTTGGGGACACTTTCAAAGTTTTGCCAATTTTTCAAACTGACTGAACTTCATTTCTTAAAGTAATGATGGCCACTCGTTTTTCTTTACTTAGCTGCTTTTTTCTTGCCATAATACAAATTCTAACAGTCTATCAGTAGGACTATCAGCTGTGTATCCACCAGACTTCTGCACAACACAACTGATGGTCCCAACACCATTTATAAGGCAAGAAATCCCACTTATTAAACCTGACAGGGCACACCTATGAAGTGAAAACCATTCCCGGTCACTACCTCTTGAAGCTCATCAAGAGGATGCCAAGAGTGTGCAAAGCAGTCGTCAAAGTAAAAGGTCGCTACTTTGATAAACCTAGAATATAAGACATATTTTCAGTTGTTTCACACTTTTTTGTTAAGTATATAATTCCACATGTGTTAATTCATAGTTTTGATGCCTTCAGTGTGAATGTACAATTTTCATATTCATGAAAATACAGAAAAATATTTAAATGAGAAGGTGTGTCCAAACCTTTGGTCTGTACTGTATATTGATGTTATATGCGCTTGATTAACCCTCCGTCAGGAACAATGGATCTGACAGGCGCAGCACTTCTACTTTCATTTCTCCCTTCTCACCAGATTTTCAGGAAACCCCCTCCCTCTAGATAGTCTCCTGGCTCTAGCTGCTGTGTGAAACCTGATACCACAGTTGGTCTGCAGAGCTTCAGGAAGGAAGATATAGCTGTGCTGGCTTCTCAGGCTCATTGGTCCCGAACACATCACACTTAATAAGGTTGGTATGTAATGTTTTTAGTCATTACTATTGTTTATTTAGCTTGTTTTATGAATGGATAGAGAAAGGTTTGTGGATATTTCATATAAATAAGGCAGATTTTCTTACAAATGAATGGCTATTTGGTGGGAGTTTTGAAATTTGTGTATATCAAAGTTATTACTTTAATGTTGAGTAAATGGGTTTGTTTTGCACCTGATAATGTGTAGTCTCTTTTATTACATCCCTATGAAGATCTATGATCACTTTTAGGTCACTGAAATTGAGAAAATTAGATATTCTAGGCATTTTTCTAGCCTGCGCTTGACAGGCACATTGTTCCATTACGAGTTAGTGCGAATATTGTTCCTGATGGAGGGTTAATACATTTTGTACGGGTTCTTTTTAACTATGTTGTTTGGGACTTTTTTACTCCATCTTCTTTTGGTCTCATCTATCCGGAGTTGTCCATTTGAGTGGATACCCTTGAGGTCTCCGGGGAGAGTTATATACTCTCTTGAACATACTCAGGGGATCATTAAATGGAACACATATTGTAAGGACAACTGTTTTGGAATCTGTGTTTTTGCGGATATCACCAGTCTTCCTGGTCCTCTCCCAGATTTTAGTGATATTTTCTCAGAGAAAGGATGTCAAGGGCTGTCACTTCAAAAACCTTGCCATGCCTTTCGGTCTTACCAACACACTTGCAGTATTCCAACATTTCGTTATTGATGTTTTTTCTCATCTTTTAGGGAGGTCTGTAATCATTTACTTAGATTAAATTTTTATATACTCACCGGGTTATGGGATCCATATTGATCATGTCAGGCAGGTACTACATATTCTCAGAGAAAATAGGTTGTATGCTAAACCCAAGAAATGTGTATTTGCCGGACAGGATCTTCCTTTTTTGGGTTGTGTGATTTCTGCTACAGGTTTTCAGATGGATCCCAAGATATTACAGGCTATATTTAAATGGGACCGTCCTGGAAAACTTAACCCCTTGACTCTGCCCTCTCCTTCAAGCCACATATCCAAGCCCTTGCCTCCTCCTGCCGTCTCAAACTCAAAAATATTTCCCGGATCCGTGCTTTCCTTGACCGCGACACCGCAAAAACGCTAGTGCATGCTCTTATCATCTCCCGCCTCGACTACTGCAACCTCCTACTCTCTGGACTCCCCTCTAGCACTCTGGCACCGCTCCAATCCATCCTACACTCTGCTGTCCGACTAATCTACCTGTCTCTCCGCTATTCCCCAGCCTCTCCCCTATGTCAAGCCCTTCACTGGCTTCCTATCGCCCAGAGACTCCAGTTCAAAACTCTCACAATGACATACAAAGCCATCCACAACCTTTCTCCTCCATACATCTGTGACATGGTCTACTGGTACCTACCTACACGCAACCTCCGATCCTCTCAAGACCTCCTTCTCTACTCCCCTCTCATCTCTTCTTCCCACAACCGCATCCAAGACTTCTCCCGTGCTTGCCCCATACTCTGGAACTCTCTACCCCAACACATCAGACTCTCGCCTACCATAGAAACCTTCAAAAAGAACCTGAAGACCCACCTCTTCCGACAAGCCTACAGCCTGCAGTGATCCTGAAGTTACTGAACCGCCGCACAACATGCCCTACCCTCTCCTAGTGTTTCATCACCCCTCCCCTGCAGACTGTGAGCCCTCGCGGGCAGGGTCATCCCTCCTTATGTACCCGTGTGCCTGTTATCTGCTCATGTTTAATGTATTTGTCTATATTTGCCTCGTATTCACATGTAAAGAGCCATGGAATAAATGGCGCTATAAAAATGTATAATAATAATAATAATAATAATAAAATTAACGACCAGAGGTATTTTTGGTTTTGCATTTTCAATTTTTGCTCCCCTTCTTCCTAGAGCCATAACTTTTTTTATTTTTTGGCCAAAATGGCGATGTGAGGGCTTGTTTTTTGTGGGATGAGTTGTACTTTTGAACAACACCATTAGTTTTACCATGTTGTGTACTTGCAAAGTGGGAAAAAAATTCCAAGTGCTGTGAAATTGCAAAAAAAGTGCAATCCCACAGTTGTTGTTTTTTTTTTACAATGTTCACCAAATGCTAAAACTGAACTTCTATTATGATTCTGCAGGTCATTACAAGTTCATAGACACCAAACATGTCCAGGTTCTTTTTTACTTAGGTGGCGAAAAAAAATTCCAAACTTTGTTAAAAAAAAACAATTGCACCATTTTCCGATACCCGTAACGTCTCCATTTTTCTTGATCTCAGGTAGGGTGAAGGCTTATTTTTTTGCGTGCCAAGCTGATGTTTTGAATGATACCATTTTGGTGAGATATAATCTTTTGATCGTCCGTTACTGCATTTTAATGCAAAGTTGCGGCGACCAAAAAAATGTAATTCAGGCGTTTTGACATTTTTCTCGCTATTCTGTTTAGCGATCAGGTTAATTATTTTTGTTATTGATTAGGCGATTCTGAATGCGGCAATACCAAATATGTGTATGTTTGATTTTTTTTTCATTGTTTTATTTTGAATGAGGTGAAAAGGGGGTGATCTGAACTTTTACATATTTTTTAAATATTTTACAATTTTTTTTTTTAACTTTTGGCATGCTTAAAAAGTCTCAATGGGAGATTAAAAGCTGCCATAACCTGATCGGCTCTGCTACATACAGGCGATGATCAGATCGCCTGTATGTACCAGAATTGCTGACTTGCTATGAGCGCTGACCACTGCTGACGAAGCGGCAAGCGAAACGTGCGTTGGAGTGGTGTGTGCGGGGCAGTGGCATCCTGATACTGGTTGGTATATTGCACTGATTTAATGGCACTTTTGGCAGCAATTGTGGTCTAGTGTACAATTATATTTTGGTGACATATCTTGTATACAGTTGTTATTTTGGCAGTCACTTGTTGTTTCTAGTTTTGCAATCACCTTGGATATATATATTTTTTTGCACTATAGCACTACACCAATTAAATATTGATATTAGGTTTAATAATATTATATACACATACTCATATATTTGGTGTCACTGGATTAACTTTTTTAATTATATATATATATATATTATTTTTAATATAGCAACACTTTTTTTTATATATGTATTTTTTATACGTTATCAAAGATTTTTTTGCTGCCAATTAATGTTCATTTTAATTTTGGTATTACATATATTTATTTATTATTTAATTATTTATACCAATCAGTTTGGGTTTGCCCTGTCCTGCACATACATATGTTTCAATAAATTTTGATCTCCATAAACTACGGTGTAGGAAAGAGATATATATATGTAGATTTTATATGTTATGTATATTTTTATCTTTTATAATTGTATTTTTACTCTTATTTTTGTCAACATTGTGATTTTATTCAAATAAAATTAATATTATGTTTATAAAAAACTCTAATTGGTCTGATGAATATTTTTTGAGGGTTATATGTTGTAGTTTTATTCATTCACCATACAAGGTCTTTATTTCTGTATAGGATTTTGTTTAGATTTAAAGGGGATAGCTGGTGTGGTGCCCCTGAGGGTCCAGTCGCCACAGAGTACTGCACCTCATCCAGAGATGTGGTATTCCGCTCTCAGGTGAGGAGGGGGCACTGCACAGAACACAACACCTGCATCCAACACTAGACACTTCAGTCAGGGCACTTTGACACAACCTAAGGTAGGATGGCTTAATCCCAGGCTGCATAGGAAAGGGTGTTGGAGGAGTGGGTGGGGTAGGTAGAGTAGGGGAGAAGCTAATTAGGAGGGAAAGTGAGTCAGATTGTGAGAGAAGTGGAGCTGAGCAGACATGAGGGTCTGCAGCTCCTGACAGCTTGAAGAGAGAAGTGAGAGGGAGAGATTGAAAGAGGCTCCAAGAAGGACAGAAGGGGAACTAGAGTCACGGGTAGTGAGAAGTCCACCCGTGGGGCTTGTATTCACGCTGACCAGATACAGGTGGAGGGACCAGGTCGCAGGCAAGGGGACTGGCCCCATAATAGTGGAGAAACTAAGGACTCCGCTAAATAATCGGAGACTGTGGCTTTTCCAGGAAGCACAGTCACATTTGCACACATTCGCTGAAAAGGCAGCAATATAGGATCCAGGGGGACTGTGGAATATATTGGCGCTATATAAATAAAGATTATTATTATTATTAGAGCTTGCCGCCCGAAAAGATCCGAGGCTGCTGGCTTGGGACACTGTGTGGCAGGCGCAGGGCAGGAGAGGCAAAGCCAGCGCAGAGAGACGGCCAGAGAAAGTAACATAGAAAGAGGGTTCTGGAAAGTGCACCCAAATTGCTTGAGAGCTGGCTGGATCACAAACCTGGAGGACACAGCACCGTGGGTGGGGCAACTAAGAACTGTGAGTAAAACATTGGAAACTGTACCACGCTGTGTCCTTACATTTACTGCGCCATCCACCCTGCACTACATCCACCATCATTTACAACCTAAGTGCCCTGGGACTAAAGCTCTACCTGTGGGGAGCTGTACCAACTCTGCTGCATCACCATCAGCCCCAGCAGATTCTTCCAGCAGCGTCGGCTAACATCTTTTATTTGCCGATGTTAAGTCCTTCTCAGTCCCTGGCTTACTAGAGGTAGGGATCCTAAGTAAATGACACGCAAACAAGGTATTGTGTGATCATATACAAGGGAAGCCCAGGAGCACATCTCTCTCTCTGGGCTTTGCCCTCCCTTTATATAGAAAAGAATTATTCTTTTACAGACATGCGCACAAGCGCTCATATTTCACTATCTCTTACATAAACAATCTATACCAGTCTTTATCAGTAGAAAGTTACATCATCTGGAAGGTGAATGAAAGGCTGCTATTGAAAGAAGGAATGCACACATGATTACTTCCATAAAAGGAAATGTCAAGTCAGCAGAAATGTATCTTGTTGTAAGCGAGATTTCTCAGGAAGAAGACAAGACGGATTCCTTTAGTTCAGTCTGATCTCCACAATTCCCCCCTTTGACATTTTCTTTTATTTATTTTATTACCACAGGGCCAAAGACAAAGCCTTTATTTGGTATTACACATGTACATGCTTGTATTCAATAAGAGAATCAAATCTAGTATTAATTCTTCCGTTTAACTCTCGCAACCTTTTCTTTGTTTTGCAATAAGTACAGATATTACAAAGGGATAGCAAAATAAGCGCAATAATCAGTATTAGCAAAGGATAACATAAGAGAAGAAGGAAAAAAAAACTTTATACTCTTGCATCTATTACACAAAGTTTATCTGTGCATACTGAGATACTCTTGAGCACAATCTGGAATAGTACGTATATGACTACAATAATCATAACTATATGTATTATGCTCTGCATAATCCCAGCAACCCACCCACCGATTCCTCTGAACCAGTTGGCTGGGTTAAGAAAAGAAAAGGTATCTGACCACCAGCTATCCTTATTCTGGTCATTGTCTTTGTCATACTGATCTCTGAGTCGTTGTACGTCCTTTAATTTAAATGTCATACTCATAGTACTATTCGGGTCTATATAATGGCAGCAGGTGGGTCCGATGATTTGACACATACCCCCTTGTGAGGCAGGTAATCCAATACCAGGGTATGTTGGTTAGTGACTATTATAAGCTGATTCTGTACAGCTATACTAGTGTTTAGTATATCCAATATATCCCAGATCTGATCATCTAGATAATCCGTGGCTCTAACTAATTTATCCCACATCTGTGTTAACATAGGATAAATAAAAATGGTACTAGCAATTTTGTTAGGAATTCCCATTTGTACTATATGTGGCCTCCCCGAGGGACGTGGTGAGTTATCTGCAGCTCTTTTATACAGTGTGTGCTTGGGCACGGCTTGCATATTCACTTGTTTATTTGAAATTATGAATGTAGCCGGGGTTAGGCGTCCTAATGTACAAGTACCCTTTATACCTACGGGAAGCCATTTATATGCTCCTTCTCCGCATATCCAAAATGTACCTTCAGGCAGATCCCATAGAGCTGAGTGCTGCAATACCAATCTGTGAGCCAAGTCCACAAATCTAGATACATTCTGAAGCATACACCAAGAGGGTTTTTGTCCCAAGGGGCTACAGTACCCGGCTGCGGGATTCCCACATACAGGCATTCCTTTGATATACTCATTGGATTCATTACAAACCAGGTTCCCCAGCTTACTTGTACAACTGTTTGCATCACCTTGGGGGAACAATTTAGAATGTTTCCATTTTCTATTATGTATGTATCTTTCCAATACTACAGGTTTGAAAGCATCAGAGGGGGGGACGGTTGTACTGAAACTAAGCTGTAGATTTTCTGTGGGGACCTGTCCTAAATTAGTTAATCCAGTCTTATTTCTAGGTACCCATTTTCCTCCCCTAAATGCTAAATATTGTAGATGTGTGTTACTCCCTGAGAGATTACCCTGCCACCAAGGAAATTCTACCCATCCCACAATTGGTATGGCGATTGTAGTATTCCACAGCCTAGCATTACCAATTTGGTTGTTGGCCAGGTTGTCTGAACAATTAGGCCAAGCGAATATTTCTTCTGCTAATACGGGAACTGCTAGAAAAGGTATACTTGTGGCTGATACCGGCGAATGGGTACAGATCCAACAATCTGTCAGGGTTTGTGTATTGTTTAACAAGTCATGCACTAATTTTCTATGATGTTGTACGAATCTATTGTTCAAAGGGGCTAGAGAATTCAGTCTATCCCACGCCTCCGTTGAGGTTATCATTATTAACATCAATATCATGAGTTTATACTGCTTTTCTTGCAATGGCTTGCATGTATCCATGATGCCTTTCCTTCAAGCTTGACTGATGTAGGTGTTGTCAACAGGACTTGGAAGGGTCCGTCAAACCTTGGTTCTAGAGCCTTTCTGGTGTGTCTTTTTACATAGACTTGATCACCTGGTTCCAACTTGTGACTTCCTTCTGTGTTGTCAGGATCTGGAAGGGAAGCAAAAACTTGTGCATGCACCTTAGTTAATTGTTTCTGAAGATTTTGCACATAAGAAGTCAATGACTCAATATTTAACACAAGTTGCTGTGGAAAATAACATCCTAAATTGGCAGTCCTGCCAAACAAAATTTCATATGGAGACAGTTTAGTCTTACCCCTTGGGGTATTGCGTATTGAGTAAAGGGCCAGTGGAAGGCATTCTGTCCAAGGCTTTCCTGTTTCAGCCATGGCTTTCTGTATTTTTAATTTTAAAGTTCCATTCATGCGTTCCACCTTACCAGAACTTTGAGGATGATACGGAGTGTGTAACTGACTTTCAACACCCAACATTTTCAGTACATTTTGAAATATTTCTCCAGTAAAATGAGTACCCCTATCTGACTCGATCACTTCAGGGAGACCGTAACGGGGTATCAGTTCGGCAACTAGCTTTACAGCAGTGTTTTTAGCTGAAGCCTTCCGAACTGGATAGGCCTCTGGCCACCCCGAGAACATGTCCACACATACCAACACATACTCATACCCATTACTTTTTGGCAGCTGGATAAAGTCTATTTGTAATCGCTGAAACGGGTAGAGAGGTCGGACGTGGTGCTTCATAGGGGTCTTTGCTGTCTGTCCGGGATTATGTGTCAGGCATATAGCGCATGCAGCACAATAGTCTCTTGCATAGTTGCCAAAACCTGGAGCCAACCAGACTTGCTTTGCCAGTAGTGTCATTGCATTTGCAGACACATGAGTAGGGTGGTGCAGTCCACCAACTACAATCGGATACCAGGCTCTAGGTAGACATATTAGTCCATCTTTCTTCCAAATTCCCGCTTGTTCTTCTGCCCCTTCCTTTTTCCACCTGTCCCTCTCCTCTTCTCCTGCATCTTCCTGTGCTTGTCTCAGTCTATCTTCAGTATTTTCTGTGGGGTTTACAGTATGAACCTGTTGTAAGGGTTTGACAGCTGCTGCTTTGGCTGCTTTATCAGCCCTATCATTTCCCCTAGATTCCCTAGTGTCGAGTCTCACATGTGCAGCTACCTTGATTACTGCTACTTCTTTTGTTTCTTGTGCAGCCTCTAAGATCTGTTTGATCAGAGAAGCATGTTTTACAGGTTGTCCTGACGCTGTCATGTAACCTCTAGCTCTCCAGATTACTCCAAAATCAAACACAATACCATGTGCATACCTAGAATCAGTGTATATATTAGCTGTCTGGTTCTCAGCTATTTTAAGAGCTTCAATCAATGCTGTTAGTTCTGCTTCTTGTGCAGACTGTTTCGGTGGAAGTGGTTCTGCTTTGAGAGTTTCAGATTCTGACACAACTGCATACCCTGTATGGAAGTTACCTGTGTCATCTGCAAACCTACTACCATCTATAAACAGCTCTAAATCTGGATTTTGAAGTGGTGTTTCGGATACATTGGGTAAGCCTACCGTTTCTTGTAAAATGAGCTCTGTACAATCATGTGTGTCTGTAGGGAAAAAATTTGCGTGTGGATCAGTGTCCTTATTCCCCCCTTCAGACTCGAGAGGTAGCAGTGTAGCTATATTGAGAGTCTGAAGCCTAGCAAATGTGATAGTAGAGGGGAGCAACAAAGAACACTGCAGCCGCAAATGTCTGGCCATGGAAATGTGTTTTGGTTGGACCTGGTTTAATATCCCATAAACATCATGTGTAGTTTGAACTGTGAGTGGATGCTCTAGGACAATTTCTGATGCTTTGTCCAACAATAGTGAGACAGCAACAACTACACGTACACAGGTTGGCGCTGCTCTAGCTACGGGATCTAACCTTGCTGAAAGATATGCAATTGGTCTTTGTTTCCCTGCATGCTTCTGGGTAAGAACTCCTGTAGCATGGGAATCAACTTCTGCAGCCATAAGCTGAAACGGTTTGGTGTAGTCTGGTAGCCCTAACGCTGGAGCTGAAACAAGGGCATTTTTTAATTGTTGGAACGAAATCTGACCTTCTTTTGTCAACAAATAAGGTTCACTTTTTACACAGTCATACAGTGGTTGCATTAGTTGACTGGCATGTATAATCCATTGTCTACAATGAGACACTATTCCTAAAAATGCTCGTAGCTGTTTATGATTTCTAGGCTCATTCATCTGTCTTATTGCTTCAGTTCTTTGTGGTGTAAGATGCTTTTTACCTTGAGAAATGCAATGACCTAGAAAGACCACTTTGGTCTGACAAACTTGTAGCTTTTGTCTATTCACTTTACACCCTTCTTTTTCTAAAAAACATAGTAAACTCACAGTGGACCTTTCTGCAGTTTCTAGATCTGGGCAGCAAAGTAGTAGGTCATCCACATACTGCAAAATTACTACCTGTGGTTCGGGTTCAAACCTCTGAAGGACTGTTTGTAGGGCATTTGAATAAAGAGTAGGGGAGTGTATCATTCCCTGTGGAAGGCGTGTCCACGCCAACTGTTTGCCCTTAAATGTAAATGCAAACAAATGCCAACTATCTTGGTGTAAAGGAACCGAGAAAAATGCATTTGAAAGATCTATTACAGTAAATTCTTGAGAACTGGCTGGTATCTGTGATAGTAACGTATGAGGATTGGGTACAACTGGGGTGATTGGATCTAGAACTTTGTTTATTTCTCTTAAATCATGTACCATACGATATTTGGGCATAGAACTCTTATCAAGAGTTCTCTTCTTGACTGGATACAGAGGAGTGTTAGCAGGTGATTGTATCTCTACCAAAACTCCTTTCTCTTTATATCCCTCTATCTGTTTTGTAATCGCTAGTTCCTGCTGGGCACTCACAGGGTATTGTCTGAGCTGTGGGAGAACAGTTCCTGGTTGCACAGATAGTTTTACAGGAGAGATATGCAATAGTCCCACATCGGTGTCACCCTGTGCCCACAGTGTTTCTGGGACCATTGAGAGGTCTAGATCTGTGGTGTACTCTTTTTCTTCAGCATAATCCTCAAAAGCCTGAATTCTAACATATTGTTCTAATGTTTCTGCATCATCAGGGATAGTCAGTATAACTGTGCCATCTTCCCTAAAATTGATGTTAGCTTCTAATTTCTTTAGGACATCAGTTCCTAACAAACATGTTGGGGCACCTCTGGCATACAAAAATCTGGATGCAAAACATTTAGGTCCTAATGAGACCTCTAGGGGCACAGTATATGGCAGTGTTCGAATTACCCCATCATAACCCTCAGCAAAAGTTGTTTGTTCTGAAATATCTTCCGGATTCGGAAGAAAATCTTGATTCAAAATTGAGGAAGTTGCACCTGTATCTATCAAAAATGGAATCTCTCTCCCCCCCACATTCACCTGTATCATAGGTCTTCTAGCTGGTAGGGAAGTTTGTAACACATCGAGTCAATCTGAATCTGGTATGGGACCATCTATGATGGTAGATTTCTGCTGGTTGTCCGTTTGGGGAGGGTTATTTCTGGGAACAAATTTGCCTGACTTTATATCTGCCAACTTCTTCCTGCACTCTCTTTGGAAATGACCTGGCTTTTTACAGTAGTGGCAAGGAAAGTTGTGTCTCACTCTTCCTCCTGTATTAGCTTGTGCTATTCTAACAGGCTTACGATTCTCTCTCATATCCATGACTATTCCTAAACATCGTTGTTTCACAATATTTGGTTGTTCAATTGTTCTCCAATCTGGAGTAGAGGATTTAAATTTTTCTCTGATTTTCGGATCTAGCCCCTCTATTAATTGTTTTGTAAAAAGTCTCCTTACTGAAGCATCAGTCAAATCCAATCCTTCATCCCTAAAGCTATTTTCTAATTCTTGACTATATTCTTCAATACTTTGCCCAAATTTCTGCATAATCACACCCGTAGATCCCCTTTCCCTCTGTTTTTCTCTCATGAAAATTATTAATGCCTCTGTGAACTGGGTACCTGATGCTTCTGTCTGTAAGGCACCCCCTTCTGCCACTGGTCTATTGGGCTGTAGGTGTGTCAATAATTCCTGAAAAAGTCCGGGGGACATTTTCATTCTACATAATTCTTCCCCGTCCGCCCAGACCCCAGCATGAGTCTGCATGATTTGTTGTATGTATTGTGCAAATCGGATGGGATATTGAGTGGGATCAGGCGCATTATGCAGGAGGGACATACCTTCAGCAGGGGACCAAGGAAAATACTGTCGGGTCTGGTGATATCTAGTTCCCATTACCCCGTCAGCACCAGGTTCCCTAAAGGGTCTTGGTACTACCCTAACAGGGGCAAGTACAGCGCCATGTCTAGGTGTACCACAGACTAGGCAATCATTTCTCCAATCTGGATTTTGTTGTCCACAGTGTGAACATACCCATCCTCCTACCCCACCAAGATTGGGATACAAGGCTGGAAATTGTTTTCCTCCTTCTGCTCCTCCAGATGGTACAAATGATTGGGCTTTTGGATCTAGGTAAGGTGGTGGGATTATGTCACAACTTTTTCCCTTCCCCATAATCCATTTGGAAGTGTCTGGATCATACTTCCAATTCTCCTCTTTAGCTGTTTTTGAGACCTCTATCATACAGTGTATGATTTCTTCCCACCCATTGTCTTTGATAATTCCACCTCGTTCTTTACTCAGTCTTTCCCATTCAGTGCTAAACATAAGTGCTTCTGAAATTCCCAATTTTTCTCTTACCCTTCTAATCTGACTTCTGACTGTCTTCCCACATCTTTCCTGTATGATATCTGCTGCTTCCACTTGTCCTAAGACGGTTTTTGTCTGTTTATTTCCCATTTTTCTTTTTTATTTTTTTTTTCAATATTAGCTATTTCTACCCCAGGTGACGTTTGGACAATCACTTATCCTAGGTGATGTCTCGTTGCCTTCTCTCCTAGGGAGCTAAAATATTGAAGGGCTGATCTGCTCCATTCTTTCTAATGTGCAGAATGTACCTAAGTGCTATTATGCACGCAAACAGACCCAGCAACACCATACAGATCACAAAACTTTCTGTGTCAGTTAGCATACTTGTCCCAGGCTCATGGACCCGCGTCCTGGGCTCATTCTATCAAACCTTATCCAGAAATGAAGGAGGTTAAGCACTTAAATGAGAGTCAAGCATGGGCGGAGGTCTCCCCGAAAGGACGCAACCACATGACCCAGTTAGGCTGACTTCCGTGTATAAGGCTTATACCCCAACTATTTCGGCTTATTTTTCTACGCACTTTTGCTCTTCTTTCACAACATACCACAACCTTCACACTGTTCACACACTGCCAGGGACAGGACTCATAAATCTATACAATATAGTAACCCGAGTTTTATAGGTATCTACTCACTACTAGACTAACCCAGCGTGACACGGCTCATAGAGATCTTTCGGATAATACAAGGCAGATAAAAGAGAACTAATAATGTCTCTTACCTGGCCAGGTTTTTCAGTTCATTTGCCGTCCATTATCCCAGATCTCCATTGTCCGTATCTGCAGGTGAATCTCGAGCAAATACTCTCATCTCGGGTCCCTGTTCGGTGCGCCAAAGAAATGTTAAGTCCTTCTCAGTCCCTGGCTTACTAGAGGTAGGGATCCTAAGTAAATGACACGCAAACAAGGTATTGTGTGATCATATACAAGGGAAGCCCAGGAGCACATCTCTCTCTCTGGGCTTTGCCCTCCCTTTATATAGAAAAGAATTATTCTTTTACAGACATGCGCACAAGCGCTCATATTTCACTATCTCTTACATAAACAATCTATACCAGTCTTTATCAGTAGAAAGTTACATCATCTGGAAGGTGAATGAAAGGCTGCTATTGAAAGAAGGAATGCACACATGATTACTTCCATAAAAGGAAATGTCAAGTCAGCAGAAATGTATCTTGTTGTAAGCGAGATTTCTCAGGAAGAAGACAAGACGGATTCCTTTAGTTCAGTCTGATCTCCACACCGAGTACCACAGGTGGCATCACAAACAATTCCACATAAACTTTATTCCCCTTCAATTGACTTTTAGTGGATGCCCAGAGCCAAGGAGTGGGTCACTGCTGCCGTGACACATGCCCTTTAAGAACCGTCCCGGTACCGAGTATCCCCGCGGCCCAGGCTGACGCTCCACTGGGACTTTCTAAAAAAACAAAAACTGTACCTAAGCACTAACAGGCAGGTAATTGTAACAAAACCTACCTGCAGTGCATGGCACCAATCTTCCCAAGAACAGAGCACTCCTGCTGTGAATTCAGAAGCCTCTGCTGACGTCATGTCTACAGAATGGAGGCATCTTTTCTGCTCCACTCTGTTGATGGAGAGGGACTTCCGATTGATAGCCAGATCCCCGCTGCTTTACTGGGGGAGTTGGCTGTCAATCAGAATGACGTCAGAAGTCCCGTCCCGTCCGGTTGCATCAGCAGAGGCAGCTGAATCCCCGTCAGGAGCTGTCTGTGACCACTCTGTGCAGGGGAAGAATGGCACTGTGCACAACTATCAGGTAAGTTGCAATTAACTGCCTGTTAGTGCTTAGGTGCATTTTTTGTTTTTCCATAAATTTACTGATTCACCCTTTAAATGTGCACTAGAAACTCATCTCTTTGGACAGGCCTATCACATCAAGACACTAACCTAACCATTCTTGGTCTTCCCTTTCTAAAATTTCCTCAGAATCTGTTTTTTTCTATCACCTGTTCCCTCACCCTCCAAGAACTCAGGAGTGCTTAAAATCTGGGCACATACAAGAACGGGCTTGTGACCGGCCTGTACAACCGTATTTGATTACCACTATTTATGTTCATGATGGCTGGATATATATATTCATATAAGCACTTTTTAACTTTTGTAAACCAATTAAACCCTATTTGGGTGCTGCTAGTCAATTTTTGGCCCAAAGCACTGGCCAATGGTTAGCATGGCCCATTTTTAGGCTTGTGTCTCACATAGTATTCAGTTAGAAATTAATCACAACTGTTTTACTTAATGGTTGCACAATTTCAACAAACTTATGTAACCACTAACAAGTAAGCAATTGCTGCTTGCTTTCTATTTTTATATAGGAAGACGATGCTATATGAGGCACTCTGTTGTGAATTCTGTGGTCAAGCTCCCTCCTGTGGTCATGAGTGGTACTTCGGCTGGTTCTGTCTATGAGCTTCCTCTGGTGGATGTGAGTGGGGCTGCGGCTTCTGAGTTTCCTTCCTCAGGTGACGAGGTTAAGTCGTTAGGTGCTGCTCTATTTAACTCCACCTAGTTCTTTGTTCCTGGCCTCCAGTCAATGTTCCAGTATTGGACTAGCTCTCTCCTGGATCGTTCTTATGGCCTGTCTGCCCTGCATAAGCTAAGTTTTGCTTGTGTTACTTTTGTTTGCTATATTTTCTGTCCAGCTTGCTATATTGGTTTTTCTTGCTTGCTGGAAGCTCTGAGACGCAGAGGGAGCACCTCCGTACCGTTAGTCGGTGCGGAGGGTCTTTTTGCCCCCTCTGCGTGGTTGTTTGTAGGTTTTTGTGCTGACCGCAAAGCTATCTTTCCTATCCTCGGTCTATTCAGTGTTATGGCTGGCAATCAGGCAACACAGCGTGCAGTAATCAGCGCACATACAGAGATCTGGCAATAACCAAAAACAATAGGACGAGCTCTGAGACGTGGAATCTCTGTAGACTGCAGTACCTGATCTATCCTCACACAACTATAAGCAGCAGTGGATTGCGCCTAACAACTACCTATGCAACTCGGCACTGCCTGAGGAGCTGACTAGCCTGAAGATAGAAATACAAGCCTGACTTACCTCAGAGAAATACCCCAAAGGAATAGGCAGCCCCCCACATATAATGACTGTTAGCAAGATGAAAAGACAAACGTAGGAATGAAATAGATTCAGCAAAGTGAGGCCCGATATTCTAGACAGAGCGAGGATAGCAAAGAGAACTATGCAGTCTACAAAAAACCCTAAAACGAAAACCACGCAAAGGGGCAAAAAGACCCACCGTGCCGAACTAACAGCACGGCGGTGCACCCCTTTGCTTCTCAGAGCTTCCAGCAAAAGACAATAGCAAGCTGGACAGAAAAAAACAAAAAACAAACTAGAAGCACTTATCTAGCAGAGCAGCAGGCCCAAGGAAAGATGCAGTAGCTCAGATCCAACACTGGAACATTGACAAGGAGCAAGGAAGACAGACTCAGGTGGAGCTAAATAGCAAGGCAGCCAACGAGCTCACCAAAAACACCTGAGGGAGGAAGCCCAGAGACTGCAATACCACTTGTGACCACAGAAGTGAACTCAGCCACAGAATTCACAACAGTACTTCCCCCTTGAGGAGGGGTCACCGAACCCTCACCAGAACCCCCAGGCCGACCAGGATGAGCCACATGAAAGGCACGAACAAGATCTGGGGCATGGACATCAGAGGCAAAAACCCAGGAATTATCTTCCTGAGCATAACCCTTCCATTTGACCAGATACTGGAGTTTCCGTCTAGAGACACGAGAATCCAAAATCTTCTCCACAATATACTCCAATTCCCCCTCCACCAAAACAGGGGCAGGAGGCTCCACAGATGGAACCATAGGTGCCACGTATCTCCTCAACAACGACCTATGGAATACATTATGTATGGAAAAGGAGTCTGGGAGGGTCAGACGAAAAGACACCGGATTGAGAATCTCAGAAATCCTATACGGACCAATAAAACGAGGTTTAAATTTAGGAGAGGAAACCTTCATAGGAATATGACGAGAAGATAACCAAACCAAATCCCCAACACGAAGTCGGGGTCCCACACGGCGTCTGCGATTAGCGAAAAGCTGAGCCTTCTCCTGGGACAAGGTCAAATTGTCCACTACCTGAGTCCAGATCTGCTGCAACCTGTCCACCACAGAATCCACACCAGGACAGTCCGAAGACTCAACCTGTCCTGAAGAGAAACGAGGATGGAACCCAGAATTGCAGAAAAATGGAGAGACCAAGGTAGCCGAGCTGGCCCGATTATTAAGGGCGAACTCAGCCAACGGCAAAAATGACACCCAATCATCCTGGTCAGCGGAAACAAAACATCTCAGATATGTTTCCAAGGTCTGATTGGTTTGTTCGGTCTGGCCATTAGTCTGAGGATGGAAGGCCGAGGAGAAAGATAGGTCAATGCCCATCCTACCACAAAAGGCTCGCCAGAACCTCGAGACAAACTGGGAACCTCTGTCAGAAACAATATTCTCAGGAATGCCATGTAAACGAACCACATGCTGGAAGAACAAAGGCACCAAATCAGAGGAGGAAGGCAATTTAACCAAGGGCACCAGATGGACCATTTTAGAAAAGCGATCACAGACCACCCAAATGACCGACATTTTTTGAGAAACGGGAAGGTCAGAAATGAAATCCATCGAAATATGTGTCCAAGGTTTGTCTCTATGTAAAGTCTTGTCTGAAGTCCACTTTAAGGGAGGATATTAGCGAAGGGAATGAGGATGTCGAGTCCATATGGGTTGAAATTCATGGAGGGAAAAATGGTAACAAAATTCTCATTGGGGTCTGTTACAAACCCCCAAATATAACAGAAACCATGGAAAGTCTACTTCTAAAGCAGATAGATGAAGCTGCAACCCATAATGAGGTCCTGGTTATGGGGGACTTTAACTACCCGGATATTAACTGGGAAACAGAAACCTGTGAATCCCATAAAGGCAACAGGTTTCTGCTAATAACCAAGAAAAATTATCTTTCACAATTGGTGCAGAATCCAACCAGAGGAGCAGCACTTTTAGACCTAATACTATCTAATAGACCTGACAGAATAACAAATCTGCAGGTGGTCGGGCATCTAGGAAACAGCGACCACAATATTGTACAGTTTCACCTGTCTTTCACTAGGGGGACTTGTCAGGGAGTCACAAAAACATTGAACTTTAGGAAGGCAAAGTTTGAACAGCTTAGAGATGCCCTTAATCTGGTAGACTGGGACAATATCCTCAGAAATGAGAATACAGATAATAAATGGGAAATGTTTAAGAACATCCTAAATAGGCAGTGTAAGCGGTTTATACCTTGTGGGAATAAAAGGACTAGAAATAGGAAAAACCCAATGTGGCTAAACAAAGAAGTAAGACAGGCAATTAACAGTAAAAAGAAAGCATTTGCACTACTAAAGCAGGATGGCACCATTGAAGCTCTAAAAAACTATAGGGAGAAAAATACTTTATCTAAAAAACTAATTAAAGCTGCCAAAAAGGAAACAGAGAAGCACATTGCTAAGGAGAGTAAAACTAATCCCAAACTGTTCTTCAACTATATCAATAGTAAAAGAATAAAAACTGAAAATGTAGGCCCCTTAAAAAATAGTGAGGAAAGAATGGTTGTAGATGACGAGGAAAAAGCTAACATATTAAACACCTTCTTCTCCACGGTATTCACGGTGGAAAATGAAATGCTAGGTGAAATCCCAAGAAACAATGAAAACCCTATATTAAGGGTCACCAATCTAACCCAAGAAGAGGTGCGAAACCGGCTAAATAAGATTAAAATAGATAAATCTCCGGGTCCGGATGGCATACACCCACGAGTACTAAGAGAACTACCGTATATACTCGAGTATAAGCCGACCCGAGTATAAGCCGACCCCCCTAATTTTGCCACAAAAAACTGGGAAAACTTATTGACTCGAGTATAAGCCTAGGGTGGAAATGCAGCAACTACCGGTGAATTTCAAAAATAAAAATAGATCATTATTTCCCCATAGCTGTGCCATATAGTGCTCTACACCATTCATATTTCCCCATAGCTGTGCCCCATATAGTGCTCTGCACCGTTCACTGTGCCCCCTAGCTGTGCCATATACAGTGCTCTGCACCGTTCACTGTGCCCCATAGCTGTGCCATATACAGTGCTCTGCACCGTTCACTGTGCCCCATAGCTGTGCCATATACGGTGCTCTGCACCGTTCATTGTGCCCCCTAGCTGTGCCTTATACGGTGCTCTGCACCGTTCATTGTGCCCCCTAGCTGTGCCTTATACGGTGCTCTGCACCGTTCATTGTGCCCCCTAGCTGTGCCTTATACGGTGCTCTGCACCGTTCATTGTGCCCCCTAGCTGTGCCTTATACGGTGCTCTGCACCGTTCACTGTGCCCCATAGATGTGCCATATACGGTGCTCTGCACCGTTCACTGTGCCCCATAGATGTGCTCCATATACGGTGCTCTGCACCGTTCACTGTGCCCCATAGATGTGCTCCATATACGGTGCTCTGCACCGTTCACTGTGCCCCATAGATGTGCCATATACGGTGCTCTGCACCGTTCACTGTGCCCCATAGATGTGCCATATACGGTGCTCTGCACCGTTCACTGTGCCCCATAGATGTGCTCCATATACGGTGCTCTGCACCGTTCACTGTGCCCCATAGATGTACTCCATATACGGTGCTCTGCACCGTTCACTGTGCCCCATAGATGTGCTCCATATACGGTGCTCTGCACCGTTCACTGTGCCCCATAGATGTGCTCCATATACGGTGCTCTGCACCGTTCACTGTGCCCCATAGATGTGCCATATACGGTGCTCTGCACCGTTCACTGTGCCCCATAGATGTGCCATATACGGTGCTCTGCACCGTTCACTGTGCCCCATAGATGTGCTCCATATACGGTGCTCTGCACCGTTCACTGTGCCCCATAGATGTGCTCCATATACGGTGCTCTGCACCGTTCACTGTGCCCCATAGATGCTCCACATTAATCTGTGCTGCCGCTGCTACTGCTGCAATAAAAAAAAAAAAAGCACATACTCACCTCCCTTGATTGCAGCTCCCAGCGTCTCGTTCCGGCGCCTCCATCTTCCCGGCGTCTCTGCTCTGACTGATCAGGCAGAGGGCGCAGACGCCGGGAAGATGGAGGCGCCGGCCGGGAAGATGGATCGGCGCCCGGCGGCTGGAACGAGGACAGGTGAATATAACATACTCACCTAGTCCTGGCGATCCTCGCGCTGTCCCCTCCTGTCTTCGGCGCTGCAGCTTCTTTCTCTATCAGCGGTCACCGGCACCGCTGATTAGAGAAATGAATAAGCGGCTCCGCCCCTATGGGAGGTGGAGCCGCTTATTCATTTCTGTAATGAGCGGTCCCACGTGACCGCTGAAGAGAGGAAGAAGCTGCAGCGCCGAAGCCCGTGGGACGGCAGGGACAGCGCGAGGATCGCTGGGACTAGGTAAGTATGCCTCAGCGCCCTCTCCCCCTCACCCGCCGACCCCACCGCTACCGTGACTCGAGTATAAGCCGAGGGGGGCACTTTCAGCCCTAAAATTTGGGCTGAAAATCTCGGCTTATACTCGAGTATATACGGTAAGTAATGTAATAGATAAACCATTATTTCTTATTTTTAGGGACTCTATAGCGACAGGGTCTGTTCCGCAGGACTGGCGCATAGTAAATGTGGTGCCAATATTCAAAAAGGGCTCTAAAAGTGAACCTGGAAATTATAGGCCAGTAAGTCTAACCTCTATTGTTGGTAAAATATTTGAAGGGTTTCTGAGGGAT
The DNA here is from genome assembly GCF_032444005.1 of Ranitomeya imitator. Lineage (NCBI taxonomy): Eukaryota > Metazoa > Chordata > Amphibia > Anura > Dendrobatidae > Ranitomeya > Ranitomeya imitator. The sequence continues at coordinate 722,688,829 of NC_091284.1, forward strand.
GTTATTCTGGATTATCTCAATGAGAATAACTGTTTAACTCCATATCAGCATGGGTTTATGAGAAATCGCTCCTGTCAAACCAATCTAATCAGTTTTTATGAAGAGGTAAGCTATAGACTGGACCACGGTGAGTCATTGGACGTGGTATATCTCGATTTTTCCAAAGCGTTTGATACCGTGCCGCACAAGAGGTTGGTACACAAAATGAGAATGCTTGGTCTGGGGGAAAATGTGTGTAAATGGGTTAGTAACTGGCTTAGTGATAGAAAGCAGAGGGTGGTTATAAATGGTATAGTCTCTAACTGGGTCGCTGTGGCCAGTGGGGTACCGCAGGGGTCGGTATTGGGACCTGTTCTCTTCAACATATTCATTAATGATCTGGTAGAAGGTTTACACAGTAAAATATCGATATTTGCAGATGATACAAAACTATGTAAAGCAGTTAATACAAGAGAAGATAGTATTCTGCTACAGATGGATCTGGATAAGTTGGAAACATGGGCTGAAAGGTGGCAGATGAGGTTTAACAATGATAAATGTAAGGTTATACACATGGGAAGAGGGAATCAATATCACCATTACACACTGAACGGGAAACCACTGGGTAAATCTGACAGGGAGAAGGACTTGGGGATCCTAGTTAATGATAAACTTACCTGGAGCAGCCAGTGCCAGGCAGCAGCTGCCAAGGCAAACAGGATCATGGGGTGCATTAAAAGAGGTCTGGATACACATGATGAGAGCATTATACTGCCTCTGTACAAATCCCTAGTTAGACCGCACATGGAGTACTGTGTCCAGTTTTGGGCACCGGTGCTCAGGAAGGATATAATGGAACTAGAGAGAGTACAAAGGAGGGCAACAAAATTAATAAAGGGGATGGGAGAACTACAATACCCAGATAGATTAGCGAAATTAGGATTATTTAGTCTAGAAAAAAGACGACTGAGGGGCGATCTAATAACCATGTATAAGTATATAAGGGGACAATACATTCTTTGCGTCTGGAGGAGAGAAGGTTTTTCCACCAACATAGAAGAGGATTCTTTACTGTTAGGGCAGTGAGAATCTGGAATTGCTTGCCTGAGGAGGTGGTGATGGCGAACTCAGTCGAGGGGTTCAAGAGAGGCCTGGATGTCTTCCTGGAGCAGAACAATATTGTATCATACAATTATTAGGTTCTGTAGAAGGACGTAGATCTGGGTGCTGCTCTATTTAACTCCACCTAGTTCTTTGTTCCTGGCCTCCAGTCAATGTTCCAGTATTGGTCTAGCTCTCTCCTGGATCGTTCTTGTGGCCTGTCTGCCCTGCATAAGCTAAGTTTTGCTTGTGTTACTTTTGTTTGCTATGTTTTCTGTCCAGCTTGCTATATTGGTTTTTCTTGCTTGCTGGAAGCTCTGAGACGCAGAGGGAGCACCTCCGTACCGTTAGTCGGTGCGGAGGGTCTTTTTGCCCCCTCTGCGTGGTTGTTTGTAGGTTTTTGTGCTGACCGCAAAGCTATCTTTCCTATCCTCGGTCTATTCAGTAAGTCGGGCCTCACTTTGCTAAAATCTATTTCATCTCTATGTTTGTATTTTCATCTTACTCACAGTCATTATATGTGGGGGGCTGCCTTTTCCTTTGGGGAATTTCTCTGAGGCAAGGTAGGCTTATTTTTCTATCTTCAGGGCTAGCTAGTTTCTCAGGCTGTGCCCGAGGCGCCTAGGTTTTTGTCAGGAGCGCTCCACGGCTACCTCTAGTGTGGTTTGATAGGATTAGGGATTGCGGTCAGCAGAGTTTCCACGTCTCAGAGCTCGTCCTATGTTAGTAACTATCAGGTCACTTTGTGTGCTCTTAACCACTAGGTCCATTGTGGTTCTGAATCACCTGTTCATAACAGCACTCCCATCACATAGACCCTTGCAGTAATAGCCCCAACATAGTATAATAATAAATTCTCTCTACCACACCATTATAATTTCATATGTAGAAATGATGGAGGGAAGGGGGAGAGAGGGAGTCAGCTCACCATAATGCCAGATACAGCCAAGAATCTCGCACCAAATGGCCTGGGAACCGATTTGTCCTCAAAGGAAAAAAAAAGGTGGAAAATAATCCAGCGAGATGGTTAGTAGTGAAAAAAATCCAACATTTATTGAAAAAAAAACAGAAAAGAAAACCTGCAGCACACAGACCAACTTGTTTCAGCTTAAAAAGCCTTACTGCTGGTTATCTTATTACCATCATTTTAATGTTTTTTCAATAAATTTAGGATTTTATCGCTACTTACCATCTTGCTAGAATATTTTCCCCCTTTTTTCCCCATTATAATTTCATACACCCTTGAAATGATCACCTGTAGCACAATAATTAATCTTTCCCCAGGTTATACCATGCTTCCACTCTGCAGTAATCAGACACCATCCCCTGTTACATAATAATTCATCATCCCCAATAACTGTAACCTAGCCCCCTGCAATAATCATTCCCTTTTTCCGGGAATCATATCACACACCTACTGTAGTATATTAATTAATGGATTATTCGCCAAAAAATTACGTTATGTGTAATGTGGATAAAACCGAACTAATCATTTTTCCTCCATCTCACTTAATTGATTCTGATCTATCTATTACGATCAACAACACCACGCTTTTCCTTGTACCGCAAGTCTGCTGCCTCGGAGCAGAAAAACAGCCCCAAACCATAACATTGCCAACACCATTTTTCACTGTAGGTGTTTGGTACCTTACATCATTACGTTTTCCAATTGGGCAGTATATATAGTGCTTGCCATCACTACCAAACAGATTGAACTTGGATTCATCCGACCACACGACCAATCTGTTTCTTTCCCTTTTCTGTGTTCTTTGGCACTCTCAAGTCAGACCATCCGGATCTTTGCAGAGATGAAAGACTTCTTGACTGGAACTTGTACATTCGACCCTACTGCTCTTAGCCATCCCACCAGTTTGGAGACTCACTTTGACCTCATATTCTTTGTGAAATTTGTACAGCACTTTTAAGGATATAAAATACTGACTTTTTCTGAATAATGTGATCAACTTTGGAGGAAATTTTCCACGGTCGTCAAGGTTTGTCAGTTGCACCATAACCTTCTTTTTCTTTCTTTATTATACGTGACAGTTGACACTGAGAGCACTTGGATTCCATAGCTACCTCTTTTTGGCTTTTGCCTTACTTCACTGTCAGAATAATATGCTTCCTTACATATGATTATAAATTTGGCTTTGTTTTTGCCATGTTTTAACCTTAAAACACACAAACCAAAAAACATAAAAATTTTAGGCAAAATTCGAATACCCATGAAAAAATATGCAAAACATTTGGCCCAGCAAATCTTGAAAACTAACACATAAAAGGATAAAAGAATGTGAAACACAATTTTCATTCTTAGGGCTCATACTCATTTGCGAGAAAAACAGACAAGTGCCATCTGATAAAAAAATCGGATTGCACTCTGACCAATATTATTCAATGGGTTACATGTCATTTGCGATTTTTTTCTCAACTGAAATCGCACTGAGAAAAAAACACAGCATGCTGCAATTTGCCACGTATCTTGGACGAGAGTAGCCTGTGCAAGTCAATGGGTGCAAGCAAAAAAATCGCACAGCGCTCGGACAATGTGAGTACTGTCTGATTTTTACACACCGATCTCCTTTGAAAAGCTGGAAATTTATCTGCCGCATACAGTAAAATCACATAGGGATCCGACAGGAAAGAATAGATTATATACAGTGTATACCCATAGAATAAATAGATATATAGATGTCAGTAGCACACACACATATAGATAGAAGAAGAAAACCCTGCAATTCAGCATCTACGTACAGTAAAATCACAGCAGGACCTGACAGGATAGAATACATAGATTACATACAGTATATACACATAAAATACATAGAAATATTGATGTCAGTGACATATACAATTTGTACATTGTGTGCATCTTACTGTATATGTAATTAATTATTAAAATAATTAAAATAACAAACAACAATATTCCTCTCCTGTCTGCTGAGAAGATGATAATCCATTTGTGAACTCCCAGGACCTTTCTGAGGGCACCGCAAGTATGAGAACATTCTCACGCTCACGGTGATGTTAGTCAGGTTACAGGAGTTCACCGTGAGACACTGAGCAGTGGTAGCAGACACTGCTCAAAGTCACTAAACAATAATCAATAAGCACATCAAAAAGGTGGGGTCGAGAGAAAAACACTCGTGTAACCCCCTTATTAATATTACACAGATGTCTCGGGTTATAAGGACAACTCCAATGAGCATATAGAACCAAAGAAAGGAGTAAACCAGTCCCACAAAACATAATACAAATCAATAATGCTTTATTATTACAGAAAATCATATCCACAAAAACACAAAAAACACATAAATCCAGTAAACTGCTGTCATAGCAAATAAAGAAGGAAATCAGGAAGGGAACATACCGGTAAGCTGGATAGCCTACAGGGGAACTAATGCATCCACAGGGAAGCACATGGGAATCATGAATAAGTATAAGGTGCAAATGCCAGTATAAAGTGCTTTAGCACACCATCAGTGCTGCCAACATATAAGTTACACACTCATTCCCAAAAGCTTACCCATAGTGTAAACGGATGGCTCCCCGTGGCTCCCATTTCTGTAATAATAAAGCATTATTGATTTTTATTATGTTTTGTGGGACTGGTTTACTCCTTTCTTTGGTTCTAACTGCTCAAAGTCACTTCTGGATGACAGGGTCTATGGTCACATTATGCACAGGGCTGCCAATAGAAATTTCAGGGCCCCATACTGGCAAAATTTTCGGGGCCCCCTTGAGACTCCGCCCAGGCTCCACCCCAGCCCCGCCTCCATGCTCCACCCCTCAAACTGTCCACAGTCCCACCACTCTTTCTTGGAAAAGCTCCACTTCTCACCTATCACACATCAACAGTTCCCATCACCAGATCACACATATAGCAGGCAGCTTTTGTTTTGGCCAAAAGATTTTTTAAGCCATCAAAATGACAAGGTAGACACTTTTGGCCGGCTCCTACTCTACTGTAACCTATTAAATATTTGTTAAAATATGCAATACAATTTAGGTATATTTTTGTTTATTTTTCAATTTTTAAAATGACCTATAATACCACATACAAGGAACAAATACCACAGCACCATGACCAGACACCATATCACCAGTGTGACCTATAATACTATCTACAAGGCACAAATACCGCCACACCATGACCAGATGACATATTACCACCACAGTGATCGAATAATATCAAATACAAGGAACAAATACCACAACATCATGACCAGACCACATATTACCACCACATAGTGACTGAATACCACAATACTGATCAATAATAAAAAAAACCATAATACTATCACCATCAGTGCCATTATACACAGGAGATCTGTACTTAGTATGTAGTGTCTGTGTACAGGTAATACAGTGATCACCAGTGACATTATAAACAGGACCTCTGTATATAGTATACAGTGTATAGTGTCAGTGTATAGGTAACACACTGACTCACCAGTGACGTCTCTAGGTGAAGTCCTTCATCTTTCATTCAGCACAGACCGCCATCACTTCATCCAGCCAGGACTCGTCTCTGCAGGAAATAACACCGTTATCTCGAGTTCCATTTGCAGAACACATTACTTAATTTTCCCAACTTCTACATTACACCACATGAAGAAGGCGACATAGTATCACTCTACAGAGTAATAGGACCGCCCCCCCATTTAGAACAATATACTCAAAAAATAAAATAAATACATCACTGCAGTAATAATATCCCTTAATTAGCCCCTATGGTAATATTATTCGCCATCCTAGCCCCCGTGTGTCTCATTCCTGGTGTCAGCCATATGTTCTCCCATCCTGCCCTAATGAGTATCCATCCTGCCCCATGATCCTGCCCCATCTGTCTCCAATCCTGCCTCCAGTGTCTCCAATCATGCCCGTATCACCATTCTGCCCCGTCTCCAATCATGCCCCCTGTGTCTCAATTCTGCCCCATCTGTCTCCAGTCATGCCCCAGTGTCTCCAGTCATGCCGCCATGTCTGTCATCCTGCCCCCTGTGTCTCCAATCATGCCCCGTTTCTCCATTCTGCCCCTGTGTCCAGCAATCTGCCCCTGTGTCCAGCAATCTGCCCCTGTGTCCAGCAATCTGCCCCTGTGTCCAGCAATCTGCCCCTGTGCCCAGCTTTCTGCCCATGTCCAGCTTTCTGCCCATGTCCAGCTTTCTGCCCGTGCCCAGCGTTCTGCCCCTGTGCGCAGCATTCTGCCCCCCTGTGCCCAGCTTTCTGCCCCCCCTGTGTCCAGCTTTCTAACCCCCCTGTGTCCAGCATTCTGCCCCCCCTGTGTCCAGCTTTCTGCCCCCCTGTGCCCAGCTTTCTGCCCCCCTGTGTCCAGCTTTCTGCCCCCTGTGTCCAGCATTCTGCCCCCCCTGTGTCCAGCTTTCTGCCCCCCTGAGTCCAGCATTCTGCCCCCCCTGTGTCCAGCTTTCTGCCCCCCCTGTGTCCAGCTTTCTGCCCCCTCTGTGTCCAGCATTCTGCCCCCCCCGTGTCCAGCTTTCCGCCCCCCCTGTGTCCAGCATTCTGCCCCCCCCCTGTGTCCAGATGTCTGCCCCCCTGTGTCCAGCTTTGTGCCCCCCCCGTGTCCAGCTTTCTGCCCCCCTGTGTCCAGCTTTCTGCCCCCCCCCCTGTGTCTAGCTTTCTGCCCCCCCTGTGTCCAGCTTTCTGCCCTCCCTGTGTCCAGCTCTCTGCCCTCCCTATGTCCAGCTTTACTGCCCTGGGCCCCCCCGGATCGCCGCTCTCAATAAAAAAAAAAACAAGTTCTGCTTACCTGCCGCGCTCCTGCTCTCTCCACGCAGCTGAAGCGTGCACTCGCCGGCGACTGACAATGACGTCAGACGCCGGCGACCTGCACGCTGCGGCTCACGTCAGCTGCCAGCCTCAGATTGGCTGGCGGCTGTTAACTATTGACGTGCGGGCACGGGCCCGTACGTCAATAGCGTTAAACAGCTGCAGCGCCGGCCGCCGCTAAGGGCCCGGTTCAGCCTGCAGCTGCCGGTAAGGGCCCAGTGAGCAGATAAGACGGGGCCCGATGCGGGCCCCCTCTGCTCACCGGGCCCCATACGCCAGTCACGGCTGTAATGCCCTGATGGCGGCCCTGATTATGCAACCATGCAGCCTGCCATCTAGATGTAGCAGAGCTAGAACCATCGTGGGACAAATTAATTTTCATCTTCTCAGTGGACAGGTGAGGAATATTGTTGGTTATTTTAATTCTCTTGCAAGGGACAATGGCGTCACTGGAATGGGCGATGCAGTAAGCATGGTTTAATTAAGAGTCTGTGTCTTTCTTTCAATTAAAGGACTTTATTCTGCATGTGTTTGTTTTTATACAATATGACAATGTGACTATGGGGTTAGTTATGGGGGCGTCTTATTGACGCCTCTCCATTACTAGCCTCTGGCCTTAATATTACCTGACAATACAAAGGTGATACCAACCCCTCCAAATATTACCCCACTTGCCACCGCATCAAGGCAAGGGGGAAGAGCGAGGCTAAGTGCCAGAATTGGCAAATTTAATAGATGTGCCTTTTCTGGGGCGGCTGAGAGCTGATGTTTTTAGCCTTGGAGGGCAATATACATGGCCCTATCCTAGGCTATTCATTTTCAGCCTATAGCTGTCTGTCTAATCTTTGTTGGTTATAAATTATAGGGGAACCCTACGTCATTTTTTTGAGGTCCCCACATTTAATAGCCAGTAAAGGCTAAGAATACAGCTGTGAGCTGATATTAATAGCCTGGGAAGCTCCATGGGTATTACCCCTTTCCCAGGCTATAAACATCTGCCCCAGCCATTGGCTTACCCTCTGCTGGTTAAGAAAATTATGCAGGAGCCCACATATAATTAGACATTGTGCAACCCACCATTCAAAATATAATTAGCTGCTATCTTGGCTCCACTCAGGTAGTGGGTCCCTGACAGGCGTGGGATCCTGTCAGAGGCCTTGACAGAAGGACACGGAGCTGCGCCTGCCTACCGATGCAGCAGCATCCAAAGAAAGAGACATTAAAGGGAATTGTGTTGCAGAGAGTGAGAAACGAAGTCATAGCAAAAGAAGAGGAAACCAGAAGCAGTTCTGCCCTGTAAAAGGCTGCCTCCTTCTGAGGCGCAGAAGCTAGTAGCATGAAGACCGAGGGAGTTATCATCTCCAAGCCTGGCTCCAGAGACCGTCAGGACAGCTAATTCCATATCAGTTGCCCGACCTTTTACCTAGGAGGCACGGGGGCAACTGTGGGGGCTGGGGCGTGTTAGAGTCCCTGTAAAAAGCCTCAGGCCATCAGTCATACGAGTTGTTCCTCTCCATCTGGGGGACAGAGACAAAGAATTAACAACTAGAACACCAACATCAGTTGTGAGGACTTTACCGAGACGCTGTTATGAACTGGTGGTTTAGGAGCAACATGGGACGAGCTCTGAAGGAGGTGGTACCTGTACTGACCGCAGTCCCTAAGCTCAACACAACACTAGAAGTAGCCGTAGGATGCTCCTGTCACTCCCTAGGCACCTCGTCACAGCCTGAGAACTAACTACCCCTAAAGATAGAAGCAGGAAAACTATCGTGCCTCAGAGAAAATCCCCAAAGGATAGATAGCCCCCCACAAGTAATAACTGTGAGTGGAGAGGGAAAAGACATACGTAGAATGAAACCAGGATGTAGCACAGGAGGCCAGTCTAGCTAGATAGATAGGACAGGATGGAATACTGTGTGGTCAGTATTAAAAACTACAAAAATCCACACAGAGTTTACAAAAATCTCCACACCCGACTAAAGGTGTGGAGGGTAAATCTGCTTCCCAGAGCTTCCAGCTTAACTGAATTAATCCATACTGACAAGCTGGACAAAACATAGAATGCACAGAACGAATAAGTCCACAACATGTGGACAGAAAAGAGCAAAGAGAGGACTTATCTTTGCTGAACTGGTCAGGATATCAGGGAAATCCAAGAGAGATGTGAATCCAACCAGGAACCAATGACAAGTGGCACTGGCTGAAGAAAGAGCCAGGCATAAATAGCCGAGCAGAAAGACAATCAGTGGAAGCAGCTGCAGACTGCTAAATCCAAGGAGCAGCCATTCCACTTAAAACCACTGGAGGGAGCCCAAGAGCAGAACTCACAAAAGTGCCACTTACAACCACCGGAGGGAGCCCAAGAGCGGAATTCACAACAGTACCCCCCCCTTGAGGAGGGGTCACCGAACCCTCACCAGAGCCCCCAGGCCAATCAGGACAAGCCAAGTGAAAAGCACGAACCAAATCGGCGGCATGGACATCGGAGGCAACAACCCAAGAATTATCCTCCTGGCCATAACCCTTCCACTTGACAAGATACTGAAGCCTCCACCTCGAAAAACGAGAATCCAAAATTTTCTCAACCTCATATTCCAACTCTCCCTCAACCAACACCGGGGCAGGAGGATCAACCGAGGGAACAACGGGCACCACATATCTCCGCAACAAAGATCTATGGAAAACATTATGAATGGCAAAAGAGGCTGGAAGAGCCAAACGAAAAGACACCGGATTGATAATTTCAGAAATCTTATAAGGACCAATAAACCGAGGCTTAAACTTAGGGGAAGAAACCTTCATAGGAACATGACGAGAAGACAACCAAACCAAATCCCCACACGACCAACACACCGACGGCGGTTAGCAAAACGTTGAGCCTTTTCCTGAGACAACGTCAAATTGTCCACCACATGAGTCCAAATCTGCTGCAACCTGTCCACCACAGAATCCACACCAGGACAATCAGAAGGCTCAACCTGCCCCGAAGAAAAACGAGGATGAAAACCAAAATTACAAAAGAAAGGTGAAACCAAAGTAGCCGAACTAGCCCTATTATTAAGGGCAAACTCGGCCAACGGCAAGAAAGCCACCCAATCATCCTGATCAGCAGACACAAAGCATCTCAAATAGGTTTCCAAGGTCTGATTAGTTCGCTCAGTTTGGTCATTAGTCTGAGGATGAAACGCCGAAGAAAAAGACAAATCAATGCCCATCCTAGCACAAAAGGCCCGCCAAAACCTAGAGACAAACTGAGAACCTCTGTCAGACACAATATTCTCCGGAATGCCATGCAAACGAACCACATGCTGAAAAAACAATGGAACCAAATCTGAGGAGGAAGGCAACTTAGGCAAAGGTACCAGATGGATCATTTTAGAGAACCGGTCACAAACAACCCAGATAACAGACATCTTCTGGGAAACAGGAAGATCCGAAATAAAATCCATGGAAATATGCGTCCAGGGCCTCTCAGGGACCGGCAAAGGCAAAAGCAACCCACTAGCGCAGGAACAGCAAGGCTTGGCCCGGGCGCAAGTCCCACAGGACTGCACAAAAGCACGCACATCCCGTGAAAAAGAAGGCCACCAAAAGGACCTAGCAACCAAATCTCTGGTACCAAAAATCCCAGGATGACCAGCCAACACTGAACAATGAACCTCAGAAATTACCTTACTTGTCCATCTATCAGGAACAAACAGCTTCCGCACTGGACAGCGGTCAGGCTTATCAGCCTGAAATTCCCGAAGCACCCGCCGCAAATCAGGGGAGATGGCAGAAAGAATCACCCCTTCCTTAAGAATGCCAACCGGCTCAAGGACTCCAGGAGAATCAGGCAAAAACTCCTAGAGAGGGCATCAGCCTTAACATTCTTAGATGCCGGAAGATACGAGACCACAAAATCAAAACGGGAGAAAAACAGGGACCACCGAGCCTGTCTAGGATTCAGCCGCCCGGCCGACTCGAGGCAAATCAGACTCCCATGATCAGTCAAGACCACAACGCGGTGCCCAGCTCCCTCAAGCCAACGTCGCCACTCCTCAAACGCCCACCTCACAGCCAACAACTCCCGATTGCCGACATCACAATTGCGTTCCGCAGGCGAAAACTTTCTGGAAAAAAAAGCACACGGTTTCATCAAAGAACCATCAGAATCCCTCTGAGACAAAACGGCCCCTGCCCCAATCTCAGAAGCGTCAACCTCAACCTGAAAAGGAAGAGAAACATCCGGCTGACGCAACACAGGGACAGAAGTAAATCGGCGTTTAAGCTCCCGAAAGGCCTCAACAGCCGCAGAGGACCAATTCGTCACATCAGCGCCTTTCTTCGTCAAATCAGTAAGGGGCTTAACCACACTGGAAAAGTTGGCAATGAAACGGCGATAGAAATTAGCAAAGCCCAAAAATTTTTGAAGGCTCTTCACAGATGTGGGCTGAATCCAGTCATGAATAGCCTGGACCCCGACAGGATCCATTTCCATAGATGAGGGAGAAAAAATAAAACCCAAAAAAGAGACCTTCTGAACTCCGAATAGGCACTTAGACCCCTTCACAAATAAAGCATTATCACGAAGGATCTGGAATACCATCCTGACCTGCTTCACATGAGACTCCCAATCATCGAAAAAAATCAATCAAATTATCATTCAAATATACAACCATGAATTTATCAAGATAATTGCGGAAAATATCATGCATGAAAGATTGGAACACAGATGGAGCATTAGAGAGCCCGAATGGCATCAAGAGGTATTCAAAATGGCCTTCGGGCGTATTAAATGCAGTTTTCCATTCGTCACCCTGTTTAATACGAACAAGATTATATGCCCCTCGAAGGTCAATCTTAGTAAACCAACTAGCCCCCTTAATCTGAGCACACAAATCAGAGAGCAAAGGCAAGGGGTATTGGAATTTGACCGTGATCTTATTAAGAAGACGATAATCTATACAGGGTCTCAAGGAGCCATCCTTCTTAGCAACAAAAAAGAAACCCGCTCCCAATGGTGGCAAAGACGGCCGAATATGCCCCTTCTCCAAAGATTCCTTAGCATAACTCCGCATGGCGGCATGCTTTGGCACAGACAGATTGAAAAGTCGGCCCTTAGGGAACTTACAACCTGGAATCAAGTTAATAGCACAATCACAGTCCCTATGTGGAGGAAGGGAACTGGACTTGGGCTCATCAAATACATCCTGGAAATCCGACAAAAACTCAGGGACCTCAGAAGAGGGGGAAGAGGAAATTGACATCAAAGGAACGTCACAATGTACCCCTTGACAACCCCAACTAGTCACAGACATAGTTTTCCAATCCAGCACCGGATTATGTTCCTGTAACCATGGAAAACCCAGTACAACAACATCATGCAGGTTATACAACACCAGAAAACGGCAATCTTCCTGATGTGCTGGAGCCATGTACATGGTCATCTGTGTCCAGTACTGAGGTTTATCCTTGGCCAATGGTGTAGCATAAATGCCCCTCAAAGGAATAGGGCTCTGCAAAGGCTGCAAGGAAATACCACAGCACCTGGCGAATTCTAAGTCCATTAAGCGCCTGAATCCACAAATGCCATGACAGAAAAGGATGACAATGAGCAAATCAGGGTAACAGATAAAAGAAATTTAGGCTGTACAGTACTGATGGTAACAGACCTAGCGACCCTCCTAGTACGCTTAGGGCAATCGGAAATAACATGAGCAGAATCACCACAGTAAAAACACAGCCTATTCTGACGTCTGAATTCCTGCCGTTCTGTTCTAGTCAAAATCCTATCACATTGCATAGGCTCAGGACTCTGCTCAGAGGACACTGCCATATGGTGCACAGCTTTGCGCTCGCGCAGACGCCGATCAATCTGAATGGCTAGAGACATAGATTCGCTCAAACCAGCAGGCGTAGGGAAGCCCACCATAACATCTTTAAGGGCTTCAGAAGGACCTTTTCTGAAAATAGCAGCCAGAGCATCCTTATTCCATTTAGTGAGCACAGACCATTTCCTAAATTTCTGGCAGTATAATTCTGCCGCTTCCTGACCTTGACACAGGGCCAACAGGGATTTTTCTGCATGATCCACAGAATTAGGTTCGCCATACAATAATCCGAGCGCTTGAAAAAATGCGTCTACATTCAGCAATGCCGGATCCCCTGATTCAAGGGAGAATGCCCAGTCCTGAGGGTCACCACGCAGCAAGGATATGATGATTTTAACTTGCTGAATGGGATCACCAGAAGAACGGGGTTTCAAAGCAAAAAACAATTTGCAGTTATTTTTAAAGTTTAAAAACTTGGATCTGTCCCCAAAAAACAAATCAGGAGTAGGAATTTTAGGCTCCAAAGCCGGAGTCTGGACAACATAATCTTGGATACTCTGTACTCTTGCAGCAAGTTGATCCACACGAGAAAACAAACCCTGAACATCCATGCCAGAGCATAAATCCTGAACCACCCAGAGATCAAGAGGAAAAAAAAGACAAAACAGAGCACAGAAAAAAAAATGGCTCAGAATTTTTTTTTCCTTCTTTTGAGATGCATTTAATTCATTTTTGGCCACTTGTACTGTTATGAACTGGTGGTTTAGGAGCAACATGGGACGAGCTCTGAAGGAGGTGGTACCTGTACTGACCGCAGTCCCTAAGCTCAACACAACACTAGAAGTAGCCGTGGGATGCTCCTGTCACTCCCTAGGCACCTCATCACAGCCTGAGAACTAACTACCCCTAAAGATAAAAACTTGGATCTGTCCCCAAAAAACAAATCAGGAGTAGGAATTTTAGGCTCCAAAGCCGGAGTCTGGACAACATAATCTTGGATACTCTGTACTCTTGCAGCAAGTTGATCCACACGAGAAAACAAACCCTGAACATCCATGCCAGAGCATAAATCCTGAACCACCCAGAGATCAAGAGGAAAAAAAAGACAAAACAGAGCACAGAAAAAAAAAATGGCTCAGAATTTTTTTTTCCTTCTTTTGAGATGCATTTAATTCATTTTTGGCCACTTGTACTGTTATGAACTTGTGGTTTAGGAGCAACATGGGACGAGCTCTGAAGGAGGTGGTACCTGTACTGACCGCAGTCCCTAAGCTCAACACAACACTAGAAGTAGCCGTGGGATGCTCCTGTCACTCCCTAGGCACCTCGTCACAGCCTGAGAACTAACTACCCCTAAAGATAAAAACTTGGATCTGTCCCCAAAAAACAAATCAGGAGTAGGAATTTTAGGCTCCAAAGCCGGAGTCTGGACAACATAATCTTGGATACTCTGTACTCTTGCAGCAAGTTGATCCACACGAGAAAACAAACCCTGAACATCCATGCCAGAGCATAAATCCTGAACCACCCAGAGATCAAGAGGAAAAAAAAGACAAAACAGAGCACAGAAAAAAAAAATGGCTCAGAATTTTTTTTTCCTTCTTTTGAGATGCATTTAATTCATTTTTGGCCACTTGTACTGTTATGAACTGGTGGTTTAGGAGCAACATGGGACGAGCTCTGAAGGAGGTGGTACCTGTACTGACCGCAGTCCCTAAGCTCAACACAACACTAGAAGTAGCCGTGGGATGCTCCTGTCACTCCCTAGGCACCTCGTCACAGCCTGAGAACTAACTACCCCTAAAGATAGAAACAGGAAAACTATCTTGCCTCAGAGAAAATCCCCAAAGGATAGATAGCCCCCAACAAGTAATGACTGTGAGTGGAGAGGGAAAAGACATACGTAGAATGAAACCAGGATGTAGCACAGGAGGCCAGTCTAGCTAGATAGATAGGACAGGACGGAATACTGTGCGGTCAGTATTAAAAACTACAAAAATCCACACAGAATTTACAAAAATCTCCACACCTGACTAAAGGTGTGGAGGGTAAATCTGCTTCCCAGAGCTTCCAGCTTAACTGAATTAATCCATACTGACAAGCTGGACAAAACATAGAATGCACAGAACGAATAAGTCCACAACATGTGGACAGAAAAGAGCAAAGAGAGGACTTATCTTTGCTGAACTGGTCAGGATATCAGGGAAATCCAAGAGAGATGTGAATCCAACCAGGAACCATTGACAAGTGGCACTGGCTGAAGAAAGAGCCAGGCATAAATAGCCGAGCAGAAAGACAATCAGTGGAAGCAGCTGCAGACTGCTAAATCCAAGGAGCAGCCACTCCACTTAAAACCACCGGAGGGAGCCCAAGAGCAGAACTCACAAAAGTGCCACTTACAACCACCGGAGGGAGCCCAAGAGCGGAATTCACAACAGATGCACTGCAGGGAGGTACTACAACACCTAGGCCCTGGAGGAAGGCTACTGATTTCCACCTGGATAAAGGGGACTCTGGATTTGCCTTCAGACCGGCTGGACTCTGCCTACCCGGGTTGGCGCATAGCAAATGTGGTGCCAATATTCAAAAAGGGCTCTAAAAGTGAACCTGGAAATTATAGGCCAGTAAGTCTAACCTCTATTGTTGGTAAAATATTTGAAGGGTTTCTGAGGGATGTTATTCTGGATTATCTCAATGAGAATAACTGTTTAACTCCATATCAGCATGGGTTTATGAGAAATCGCTCCTGTCAAACCAATCTAATCAGTTTTTATGAAGAGGTAAGCTATAGGCTGGACCACGGTGAGTCATTGGACGTGGTATATCTCGATTTTTCCAAAGCGTTTGATACCGTGCCGCACAAGAGGTTGGTACACAAAATGAGAATGCTTGGTCTGGGGGAAATTGTGTGTAAATGGGTTAGTAACTGGCTTAGTGATAGAAAGCAGAGGGTGGTTATAAATGGTATAGTCTCTAACTGGGTCGCTGTGACCAGTGGGGTACCGCAGGGGTCAGTATTGGGACCTGTTCTCTTCAACATATTCATTAATGATCTGGTAGAAGGTTTACACAGTAAAATATCGATATTTGCAGATGATACAAAACTATGTAAAGCAGTTAATACAAGAGAAGATAGTATTCTGCTACAGATGGATCTGGATAAGTTGGAAACTTGGGCTGAAAGGTGGCAGATGAGGTTTAACAATGATAAATGTAAGGTTATACACATGGGAAGAAGGAATCAATATCACCATTACACACTGAATGGGAAACCACTGGGTAAATCTGACAGGGAGAAGGACTTGGGGATCCTAGTTAATGATAAACTTACCTGGAGCAGCCAGTGCCAGGCAGCAGCTGCCAAGGCAAACAGGATCATGGGGTGCATTAAAAGAGGTCTGGATACACATGATGAGAGCATTATACTGCCTCTGTACAAATCCCTAGTTAGACCGCACATGGAGTACTGTGTCCAGTTTTGGGCACCGGTGCTCAGGAAGGATATAATGGAACTAGAGAGAGTACAAAGGAGGGCAACAAAATTAATAAAGGGGATGGGAGAACTACAATACCCAGATAGATTAGTGAAATTAGGATTATTTAGTCTAGAAAAAAGACGACTGAGGGGCGATCTAATAACCATGTATAAGTATATAAGGGGACAATACAAATATCTCGCTGAGGATCTGTTTATACCAAGGAAGGTGACGGGCACAAGGGGGCATTCTTTGCGTCTGGAGGAGAGAAGGTTTTTCCACCAACATAGAAGAGGATTCTTTACTGTTAGGGCAGTGAGAATCTGGAATTGCTTGCCTGAGGAGGTGGTGATGGCGAACTCAGTCGAGGGGTTCAAGAGAGGCCTGGATGTCTTCCTGGAGCAGAACAATATTGTATCATACAATTAGGTTCTGTAGAAGGACGTAGATCTGGGAATTTATTATGATGGAAAATATAGGCTGAACTGGATGGACAAATGTCTTTTTTCGGCCTTACTAACTATGTTACTATGTTACTATGTTACTATGTTACCCTGTGATCTGGTGCTCTGGACTGTGGATGCTGAAGCCTTCAGTAAAAAGGTAAAGAGACTGCACCCTTGTGACTTCGTTCTTCACTGCGCCTCACACCATCCACCATCTACACTCTGGGAAGCCCTGGGGACATACTTCACCTGTTGGAAGGTATACCAACTAGCTGCCATCACATCACCCCAGCGGACCCCTAAGCAGCGTCGGTCACCCTGACCGAATACCACAGGTGGCGTCACAAACATATCCCTTTAAAAACCTTTCCCCACCATTTACAACGGACGTCCCTAGGGCCACAGACCGGGTCAGCCACCGTGACATCCGCCTTGAAAACCGAAGGGTCCGGCTCCGAGTACCCCACTGCCCTACGGGTGCGCTCCATAAACCACCACTGTGCTATAATTAGTCACTTTCCCCACCCAATAAAAGTATAGGTTAATTGGCCCATCCTCTTTCCCCAAGTTCATTAACAGTCACTCTCCTGCATCCTCAACACCCCCACTGTGCTCCTCCCGCTCCGCCAATTCATTATAATTACATGTCCTCTCCCCAATTAATTCTAATTACAGTATGTATCCCAAAATTAAAATTAAATTCCAACAATTCATGAAAATTACATACCCTCAATTCATTATAATTATATACCCTTAATGAAGTATGCAATGTCCTCTTTTACACCCCAACCCCCAATTTATTATAATGTAAATTCTTCTCACCCATTCCCCATCCTAATTCATTATAACATACTGTGCCCTCAACCATCCCCTTATCAATTCATTATAACATACTATTCTCTCAACCGCCCCAATTCAATATAACATACTGTGCTGTCACCCATCCCAATTCATTATAACATACTGTTCTCTCAATCATCCCCATCCCAATTCATTATAACATACTGTGCTTTCACCCATCCCATCCCAGTTCATTATAACATACTGTGCTCTCACCCATCCCCAATCCAATTTATTATAATATACTGTGCTCTCACCCATCCCAATTCATTATAACATATTTTACTTTCAACCATCCCCATCCCAATTCATTATAGCTTACTGTTCTCTCAACCATCCCCATCCCAATTCATTATAACATACTATGCTCTCACCCATCTCCATCCCAATTCATTATAACATACTATGCTTTTGCTTTCACCCATCCTCCACCCCAAATTCATTAATTTTTGTTTTGTAAATTCTTTATTTATGAATAAACGCAGAAGCAATGACAAATAACACATAGTATAAGCAAATATACTCGAAATCAGTAATGAAATTTTCAGGGACTACGTTGTTAGAAGGTGTGAAGTGAGAAAAACAGGGGAAAAGGGGAGAGGGAAAGCAGAGTAGTTTAGGGGTGGGGGTATTGAAGGATGGGGAAGGGAAAGAGAGAACAAGGGAGAAATCTAGGGGAGGAATAGGGGGGTTTAAACGAGTTGAACATGAAATGGTACCATACATTAAGTCATAGCCAATAACAAATAAATTCTGCGAAAATACAACCAGTCATAACCAAAAACATCATGGGCATACATTGAGAAGCGAAAGTGAATTAAGTATACCCGCTTGCTCGTAACTCTTTCCAGGGGGCCCAAACTTTTACATACAGATCATGACTGTTCATTTCCCAACTGGATAATTCTTCGAGCCTAGAGATTTGGTCGACTTTGGAAAACCACTCAGCCATGGTTGGAGGGGAAACATCTTTCCAATGTAATGTGATTAAATGTTTGGCGGCACTTATTAGTAGTGGTAAAAGTCTATGCTTCTTAAGTCTGAAATTAATAGATGGGCAGGAAAGTAGGACTTCAGAAGCCTTTAAATTAGTCTTAATTAAATTTAGTTTCTTAAGGAACCTATTGATCTCCCCCCAAAATTTTGTCAAATTAGGACATTCCCAAAAAATATGAGTGTGGTGGCCCAGGGAACCATGACAACACCAACAGGAGCTATCGTCTATCAGACCTAGATGAGACAATTTGGCAGGAGTTAAGTGCCACCTGGTCAAAATTTTATTGGAGTTTTCTTGAAGTAGTATGCAGCGGGAGAATCCCCGTGCAAAAGCTAGAATTTTTGAAGTTTGCATCTCTGTGAAAATAACCCCCATCTCCAGCTCCCAGGAATGAATAAATGCAGGCTTAGATTGATTGTTGATGGAGTTGAGTTGAGTGTAGACACGAGAGACGTTTTTCATTTCGAGGTGAGGGATTTTAGACATTATGTCGAGCCATGACCAATTAGAGTTGTGGGGAAACTTCTTTTTGAAATTAAGGAGCGTACGTCTGATATGCTGTATTTGTAGAAAGTTTTGGGGTCGCGTCAAGGAGTTTGGGGGCCAGGTTCCTCTATATAGGATTTTATCATTATAGAAGTTCTTCAAAGGTTCTTTGGGAAGAGAGGACCACAATCCGTATGGGTCTCTATAACTTGGGTCTAATAGATATGGTATAGAGCAGATTGGGGCAAGCATAGAGGGGAAGGAGTCTGTTGTGAATTCTGCTCTTGGGCTCCCTCCGGTGGTTATGAGTGGTAGTGCTGTGGTAGTTGGATCGCAGCATTTATCAGGTGTATCTATTTTTTGCAATTTGGGCTTGGCTATATAGCCTTGCTTGATCCTTTAGTCAGTGCCAGTTGTCCATTGTTTTTGGAGGATTTACATCCCTTCTGGTCTCTCCAGTTTGCTGTGCTTTTCTTCAAAGATAAGTCCTGGCTTTGTTTTTGCTGTCCACCTGCAGTGGACCTTATAGTTCTGTGCATTTTCATGTTTTTGTCTTGTCCAGCTGAGTCTGTGAAGGATTTTTTGCAGCCTAGCTATTTCTCTGGAGATGCAGATATACCCTCCATGTCTTTAGTCAGATATGGTGTTTTGTATTTTCTGTGGTGGATATTTTCTAGTGTTTTAATACTGACCGCATAGTACTCTGTTCTATTCTTTCTTTTTAGCTAGTATGGCCTCCTATGCTAAATCCTGATTTCATTTCTGCGTATGTTATTTCCCTCTCCTCTCACAGTCAATATTTGTGGGGGGCTATCTATCCTTTGGGGATTTTCTCTGAGGCAAGATAGGTTTCCTGTTTCTGTCTTTAGGGGTAGTTAGTTCTGAGGCTGTGTCGAGGGGTCTAGGGAGTGTTAGGTACCCCCCACGGCTACTTCTAGTTGCGCTGTTAAGTTCAGGATTTGCGGTCAGTACAGGTGCCATCTTCTCCAGAGTACGTCTCATGCTGCTCCAAGGCCACCAGATCATAACAGTACAACTGGCCAACAATGAGTTAATTGCATCTCCAAAGATGAGCGGAAAGATTTTGAGCCATTTTTTTTCCTTAGCCTGTTTGGTCTGTTCCTCCCTCTTAATCTCAGGGTGGCTGCAGAACCTAGTAATAACATGAGTGTTCAGGAGTTAGTTTCTCGTGTGGATCAGCTTGCTGCTAGAGTACAGGGTATTTCAGATTATATTGTTCAGACTCCTGCCTTAGAACCTAGGATTCCCACTCCTGATTTATTCTTTGGTGACAGATCCAAATTTTTGAGTTTCAAAAATAACTGTAAACTGTTTTTTGCATTGAGACCCCGGTCTTCTGGTGATCCCATTCAGCAGGTTAAAATCATCATATCCCTGCTGCGTGGTGACCCACAGGATTGGGCATTTTCCCTGGAAACTGGCAATCCTGCTTTGCTTAATGTTGATTCTTTCTTTCAAGCATTGGGGTTATTGTATGATGAGCCTAATTCTGTGGATCAAGCTGAGAAAATCTTGCTGGACCTGTGTCAAGGTCAAGAAGCGGCAGAATCGTATTGCCAGAAATTTAGAAAATGGTCTGTACTGACTAAATGGAATGAGGATGCCTTGGCGGCAATTTTCAGAAAGGGTCTTTCTGAATCCGTTAAAGATGTTATGGTGGGGTTCCCCACGCCTGCTAGTCTGAGTGATTCTATGTCTCTGGCCATTCAGATTGATCGGCGCTTGCGCGAGCGCAGAGTTGTGCACACTGTGGCGTTGTCCTCTGAGCGGAGCCCTGAGCCTATGCAGTGTGACAGGATTTTGTCTAAAGCTGAACGTCAAAGATTCAGGCGTCAGAATAGGTTGTGTTTTTACTGCGGCGATTCTGCTCATATTATTTCTGATTGCCCTAAGCGTACAAAGAGAATCGCTAGTTCTGTTACCATCAGTACTGTACAACCTAAATTTCTGTTATCTGTGACCTTGATCTGCTCATTATCATCATTTTCTGTTATGGCATTTGTGGATTCAGGCGCCGCTCTGAACTTAATGGACTTAGAATTTGCCAGACGTTGTGGTTTCCCCTTGCAGCCTTTGCAGAACCCTATTCCTTTAAGGGGCATTGATGCTACACCGTTGGCTAAAAATAAACCTCAGTTTTGGACACAGCTGACCATGCGCATGGCGCCAGCCCATCAGGAAGATTGTCGTTTTTTGGTGTTGCATAATTTGCATGATGATATTGTGCTGGGTTTTCCATGGTTACAGCTACATAATCCGGTGTTAGATTGGAAATCTATGTCTGTGACTAGTTGGGGTTGTCAGGGGGTTCATGGACATGTTCCTTTGATGTCAATTTCCTCTTCCCCCTCTTCTGAAATTCCTGAGTTTTTGTCAGATTTCCAGGATGTCTTCGATGAGCCCAAATCCAGTTCCCTTCCACCACATAGGGACTGTGATTGTGCTATTGACTTGATTCCAGGTTGTAAGTTCCCTAAGGGCCGACTTTTCAACCTGCCTGTGCCAGAACATGCCGCCATGCGGAGCTATATTAAGGAGTCTTTGGAGAAGGGGCATATTCTGCCATCTTCTTCACCATTGGGAGCAGGTTTTTTTTTGTTGCCAAGAAGGATGGCTCCTTGAGACCCTGTATTGATTATCGCCTCTTGAATAAGATCATGGTCAAATTTCAATACCAGTTGCCTTTGCTTACTGATTTGTTTGCTAGGATTAAGGGGGCTAGTTGGTTTACTAAGATTGACCTTCGAGGGGCATATAATCTTATTCGTATTAAGCAGGGTGACGAATGGAAAACTGCATTTAATACGCCCGAAGGACATTTTGAATACCTTGTGATGCCATTCGGACTCTCTAATGCTCCATCTGTGTTCCAATCCTTCATGCATGATATCTTTCGGAGTTATCTTGATAAATTCATGGTTGTATATTTGGATGATATTTTGATTTTTTCCGATGATTGGGAGTCTCATGTGAAACAGGTCAGGATGGTATTTCAGATCCTCCGTAATAATGCTTTATTTGTGAAGGGGTCAAAGTGCCTCTTTGGAGTGCAGAGGGTTTCTTTTTTGGGCTTCATTTTTTCTCCCTCATCTATAGAAATGGATCCGGTTAAGGTTCAGGCCATTCATGATTGGATTCAGCCCACATCTGTGAAGAGCCTTCAGAAATTCTTGGGCTTTGCTAATTTTTATCGTCATTTCATTGCCAACTTCTCCAGTGTGGTTAAACCTCTGACCGATTTGATGAAGAAAAGCGCTGATGTGACGAATTGGTCCTCTGCGGCTGATTCTGCCTTTCAGGAGCTTAAACGCCGATTTACTTCTGCCCCTGTGTTGCGTCAGCCGGATGTTTCTCTTCCATTTCAGGTTGAGGTTGACGCGTCTGAGATTGGGGCAGGGGCCGTTTTGTCTCAGAGGAATTCTGATGGTTACTTGATGAAACCGTGTGCCTTCTTTTCTCTGAAGTTTTCGCCTGCGGAACGCAATTATGATGTCGGCAATCGGGAGTTGTTGGCTATGAAGTGGGCATTTGAGGAGTGGCGACATTGGCATGAGGGAGCCAAGCACCGTATTGTGGTCCTGACCGATCATAAGAATCTGATTTACCTTGAGTCTGCCAAACGGCTGAATCCTAGACAGGCTCGATGGTCCCTGTTTTTCTCCCGTTTTGATTTTGTGGTCTCGTACATTCCTGGTACTAAGAATGTTAAGGCGGATGCCCTCTCTAGGAGTTTTTTTCCTGATTCCCCTGGGGTTCTTGAGCCGGTCGGCATTCTGAAGGAAGGGGTGATTCTTTCTGCCATCTCCCCTGATTTACGACGGGTTCTTCAGGAGTTTCAGGCTGATAAACCTGACCGCTGTCCAGTGGGGAAACTGTTTGTTCCTGATAGATGGACTAGTAAAGTGATTTCTGAGGTTCATTGTTCTGTGCTGGCTGGCCATCCTGGGATTTTTGGTACCAGAGATTTGGTTAGTAGGTCCTTTTGGTGGCCTTCTTTGTCGCGGGATGTGCGTTCTTTTGTGCAGTCCTGTGGGATTTGTGCGCGGGCTAAGCCTTGCTGTTCCCGCGCTAGTGGGTTGCTTTTGCCTTTGCCGGTCCCTGAGAGACCTTGGACGCATATTTCTATGGATTTTATTTCAGATCTTCCGGTTTCCCAGAGGATGTCGGTTATCTGGGTGGTTTGTGACCGGTTTTCTAAGATGGTTCATTTGGTACCTTTGCCTAAATTGCCTTCCTCTTCTGATTTGGTTCCGTTGTTTTTTCAGCATGTGGTTCGTTTGCATGGCATTCCGAAGAATATTGTGTCCGATAGAGGTTCCCAGTTTGTTTCTAGTTTTTGGCGGGCCTTTTGTGCTAGGGTGGGCATTGATTTGTCTTTTTCTTCCGCATTTCATCCTCAGACAAATGGCCAGACCGAGCGAACTAATCAGACTTTGGAAACTTATTTGAGATGCTTTGTGTTTGCTGATCAGGATGATTGGGTGGCTTTCTTGCCATTGGCCGAGTTTGCCCTTAATAATCGGGCTAGTTCTGCTACCTTGGTTTCGCCTTTTTTTTGTAATTTTGGTTTTCATCCTCGTTTTTCTTCAGGGCAGGTTGAGCCTTCTGATTGTCCTGGTGTGGATTCTGTGGTTGACAGGCTGCAGCAGATTTGGGCTCATGTGGTGAACAATTTGGTGTTGTCTCAGGAGGAGGCTCAACGTTTTGCTAACCGTCGTCGGTGTGTTGGTTCCCGGCGTTGGGTTGGGGATTTGGTCTGGTTGTCTTCCCGTCATGTTCCTATGAAGGTTTCTTCCCCTAAGTTCAAGCCTCGGTTTATTGGTCCTTATAGGATTTCTGAGATTATCAATCCAGTGTCTTTTCGTTTGGCCCTTCCAGCCTCTTTTTCCATCCATAATGTGTTCCATAGATCTTTGTTGCGGAAGTATGTGGTGCCGTTGTTCCCTCTGTTGATCCTCCGGCCCCGGTGTTGATTGATGGGGAGTTGGAGTATGTGGTTGAGAAGATTTTGGATTCTCGTTTTTCGAGGCGGAGGCTTCAGTATCTGGTCAAATGGAAGGGTTATGGCCAGGAGGATAATTCTTGGGTTGTTGCCTCCAATGTTCATGCTGACGATTTGGTTCGTGCTTTTCATTTGGCTCGTCCTGATCGGCCTGGGGGCTCTGGTGAGGGTTCGGTGACCCCTCCTCAAGGGGGGATACTGTTGTGAATTCTGCTCTTGGGCTCCCTCCGGTGGTTATGAGTGGTAGTGCTGCGGTCGTTGGATCGCAGCATTTATCAGGTTTATCTATTTTTTGCAATTTGGGCTTGGCTATATAGCCTTGCTTGATCCTTTAGTCAGTGCCAGTTGTCCATTGTTTTTGGAGGATTCACATCCCTTCTGGTCTCTCCAGTTTGTTGTGCTTTTCTTCAAAGATAAGTCCTGGCTTTGTTTTTGCTGTCCACCTGCTGTGGACCTTATAGTTCTGTGCATTTTCATGTTTTTGTCTTGTCCAGCTGAGTCTGTGAAGGATTTTTTGCAGCCTAGCTATTTCTCTGGAGATGCAGATATACCCTCCATGTCTTTAGTCAGATGTGGTGTTTTGTATTTTCTGTGGTGGATATTTTCTAGTGTTTTAATACTGACCGCATAGTACTCTGTTCTATTCTTTCTTTTTAGCTAGTATGGCCTCCTATGCTAAATCCTGATTTCATTTCTGCGTATGTTATTTCCCTATCCTCTCACAGTCAATATTTGTGGGGGGATATCTATCCTTTGGGGATTTTCTCTGAGGCAAGATAGGTTTCCTGTTTCTGCCTTTAGGGGTAGTTAGTTCTGAGGCTGTGTCAAGGGGTCTAGGGAGTGTTAGGTACCCCCCCACGGCTACTTCTAGTTGCGCTGTTAAGTTCAGGGTTTGCGGTCAGTACAGGTGCCACCTTCTCCAGAGTACATCTCATGCTGCTCCAAGGCCACCAGATCATAACAGGAGTCTAAAGGAAGATCCTTGTTTAGTAAGCGCCTAACTTTAATTGTTGTTAGAGACACCTCATCCAGTCTGGATTCACTGGGGGGTTTAGCCAGTGACCAGAGACAAAGTATTCCCTTCAGTCCCAACAATGCTAAGTCAACGCTATCATGGTTACCCCTCTCATAGCTAGCTATGATCTTTAGCCATCTACATATGTGGACTGCTCGGAAATACAGGCCCGGGTCAGGCACTCTCAAACCGCCAGTTAAGGTCGAGCGGGAAAGAAATCTATATGTAATTCTAGCTTGTTTCTGTTTCCAGATAAATTTGGCTATTAAAGATTTTAGATTTTTAAAATAAGTTTGTGGGATGTTAATCGGGACCATGTTTAATGTGTATAAGATAATTGGCATAATGTACGTCTTGAAGACATTGATACGTCCCAACCATGACAGTGTGGGTAAATTATATGTTTTCAGCAAACCTTTCACCTTTTTGATTAGAGCGGAATAGTTCGCTTGGAAAAGGTGACTAGGGTTCTTTGTGATATCTATACCTAGATATTTTATAGAATGCGTAGCCCAAGAGAAGGTCATAGTGAGTATAACTCGGTGAGACGTGAGTGGGGAAGAGAAATGTTTAAGGCTAAAGATTTTGTAGTATTAACTTTAAAATTGGATAGATGACCAAATTGCAGTAGGATGTCTAGAATTACTGGGAAGGCTTGAGAAGGGTTGGTGATCAAGAAAAGCAAGTCATCGGCAAAGGCCAAAGTTTTTAACTCTAAAGGCCTCCAGGGATTGTCTAGGCAAGGGTTGACCTTCTAAGAGTCAGTTAAGCAGAAATACTAAATGAGGCGGAAGTTGTTTAATAAATTTTTTAGAATAAATAATAGGCAGTCCATCGGGGCCTAGGGCCTTCCCATTGGGAATCAGTGCTAGCGTGTCCAGTATCTCTTTAGGAGAGATAGGCGCTAATAATCTCTGGTGTCCTTCTACTGAGATTTTAGGGAGCTTAAGGGGTGCGAGGAAATCTTTTATTTTGGTGAGAATTTCAGATGGATCTCCTAATTGTGGCGAAGTGGGTAAATTGTAAAGGCCTTCATAAAAAGATCGAAACTCTTCTGCAATGTCAGTAGTCTTATGTTTATACGACTTATCAGTTGGTAGGATGCGGTTTATAAACTTCCGTTCATTGCGTTTTTTCAGTAATGAAGTCATTAGTTTACTACCTCTATTACCATGTAAGTAGAATTTTTGTTGGCTCTTCATATAAATTTTAGCTAACTGTATATTAAGAAGGTTTTTCAGCGCACCCCTCAAATCCGATAACTCGTTCTGTATTAACTTGCTTTGGGATTTTTTATGGATCTTCTCAAGGGTGTTAATTTGTTGTATTATTGAAATTATTTGTTTTGATCTTTCTTTTTTGACGAATGAGCCTAGAGCTATGAGTTTGCCCCTAATAACGGCTTTGTGTGTTTCCCATATAATGGCGGTTTGAGGTCCTGAATTAGAAGTTTCCTGAATGAAGTAATTAAGGGTATCTGCTAGTTTGGTTACATGAGTATCAGAATCTAACAAAGTTTCGTTTAAGGACCAAGTAATTTTCTAGAAAGATGGGGGCATGATCTGACAAAGTCATGTTGTCAATTGTAGCCGATTTAATGAATTGGAGGTAAGTCATCGGGGTTAGCAGATAGTCAATTCTGTGGTATGTGTTGTGAGGGGGTGAGTAAAAGGTGTAATCTCTTTCTGCAGGGTGTAGAGTCCTCCATGTATCAATTAAATTTAACGATTGTAGGGAGAGGTGTAATTTTCTGAGGGCTTTTTGAGCTAGGTGAGTCTTCCCAGACGATGTATCCAAGAACGGATTAAGAGGTAGGTTAAAGTCGCCTCCAACCACCATTACCCCCTCCGAGAACAATTTCAGAGTTTGTAATGTTTTACACAGCCAGCTTATTTGGTCTCGGTTTGGGGTATAGAGGTTACATAAAGTTACTTTTGTATTAGCAATAAGGCCTTTAAGGATAATAAATCTACCTTCCGGGTCTGACAGAGAATCTTTTAATGCAAATGTACATTTTTACCTATGATTATGCTGACGCCTCTAGAAGCAGAAGTACCTGTGCTGTGGAACCAGTGAGGGAAGTAAGATCTGAACATATCTGGCACTCTGTTATGTTAAAAGTGTGTTTCCTGTAGGAAGGCAATGTTTGTCTTTTTGGAGTGTAGGAATCTCAAGATTTGACTTCTTTTATTTTGGGATCGTATGCCTTTAACATTATAAGAGGCCAAAATTATGTTTGCCGGGGAATTACACTTAGCCATGGCTGGATAGGTGAAGTAGCTCGGAATGTTCTACAAAAGTACTGTATCTGTACCAAATCCAATCGAACAAGGGAACATACAATAACTGGGGGAAAGAAAGGGGAACATCCATATACAAATAAACTGCCCATCTGCCGCAGAGGCGGGGGCCAGGGAATCCTCCCATAGCAGATAGGGTGGGTGCCATCTCATGCACGAGCGGCGATCTGTCAAATATAAAGAGCAATTTACTAACATCCAAAAACATTATATAACTGTTACTAAAGATAACCATAATGGTAGAAGACATATGTGCTTTACGTGAATATCAAAACAATGGTGTGAAGAGTGAAAGGTTCACGGGGGGGGGGGGCTTCTTTTTATTTCCCATTCTCCCCTGTCTGGGAGAAGTCACTCTCTTGACTGGAGTCCAGTCACCATGTTCCCCCGAAATAGCTCTCCAAATTCATTAATTTTAAAGAAAAAAGAAGAAGAATAACTAACCACTCCTGGCGCTCCCTTGCAGCTCTGCTTCCTTCCTCTTCTTGCCGGTGCATGCATAGTAAATGACGCAGCTGTGCCATAACATCACTTGAGTCATAAAGAAGGTTATAGTTAAGCAAATAAGGCAGCACACTGCAGCGCTAAAACCTGCAAACTTGAAACATGAAATTTTAACTGCATTACTGCACTAGAAATATGAAAAATGAGAGCGTTTAGCGCATAAAAATGGCCAATTTTATGTGTACCTGGTAGCCCCTTTACGGCATCTCTCTTATACCAGGTCCTAAACCCGCCTTACCTCGCTGAGAATAAATGTCTCCATCTGAATGGGTGCATGTGAAACCTCTTACTAGACTAAAATTCTCTCTCTCTGTGGAAGGGTACTGGACCTGCTGTAATTAAAACACCTGTAGGCTAGGAGGCGGAGTGCACGATCAGAAGGCTAAAGAATACATTTCAAAAACCTGACC
Source organism: Ranitomeya imitator (assembly GCF_032444005.1). Lineage (NCBI taxonomy): Eukaryota > Metazoa > Chordata > Amphibia > Anura > Dendrobatidae > Ranitomeya > Ranitomeya imitator. Next base: position 722,717,012 of record NC_091284.1, read on the forward strand.
GGCACATCCAGACATAGACTAAGTGTGAACAGGTGCTGAACCTAGAGTCGCCAACTCGTATATAGTTAAGCAAATAAGGCAGCACACTGCAGCGCTAAAACCTGCAAACTTGAAACATGAAATTTGAACTGCATTACTGTACTAGAAATATGAAAAATGAGAGCGTTTAGCGCATAAAAATGGCCAATTTTATGTGTACCTGGTAGCCCCTTTACGGCATCTCTCTTATACCAGGTCCTAAACCCGCCTTACCTCGCTGAGAAATTGAAATGTATTCTTTAGCCTTCTGATCGTGCGCTCCGCCTCCTAGCCTACAGGTGTTTTATTACAGCAGGTCCAGTACCCCTCCACAGAGAGAGAGAATTTTAGTCTATTAAGAGGTTTCACATGCACCCATTCAGATGGAGACGTTTATTCTCAGCGAGGTAATGCGGGTTTAGGACCTGGTATAAGAGAGATGCTGTAAAGGGGCTACCAGGTACACATAAAATTGGCCATTTTTATGCGCTAAACACTCTCATTTTTCATATTTCTAGTGCAGTAATGCAGTTCAAATTTCATGTTTCAAGTTTACAGGTTTTAGCGCTGCAGTGTGCTGCCTTATTTGCTTAACTATATACGAGTTGGCGACTCTAGGTTCAGCACCTGTTCACACTTAGTCTATGTCTGGATGTGCCGGTCAGGTTTTTGAAATGTATTCTTTAGCCTTCTGATCGTGCACTCCACCTCCTAGCCTACAGGTGTTTTAATTACAGCAGGTCCAGTACCCCTCCACAGAGAGAGAGAATTTTAGTCTAGTAAGAGGTTTCACATGCACCCATTCAGATGGAGATGTTTATTCTCAGCGAGGTAAGGCGGATTTAGGACCTGGTATAAGAGAGATGCCGTAAAGGGGCTACCAGGTACACATAAAATTGGCCATTTTTATGCGCTAAACTCTCACATTTTTCATATTTCTAGTGCAGTAATGCAGTTCAAATTTCATGTTTCAAGTTTGCAGGTTTTAGCGCTGCAGTGTGCTGCCTTATTTGCTTAACTATATACGAGTTGGCGACTCTAGGTTCAGCACCTGTTCACACTTAGTCTATGTCTGGATGTGCCGGTCAGGTTTTTGAAATGTATTCTTTAGCCTTCTGATCGTGCACTCCGCCTCCTAGCCTACAGGTGTTTTAATTACAGCAGGTCCAGTACCCCTCCACAGAGAGAGAGAATTTTAGTCTAGTAAGAGGTTTCACATGCACCCATTCAGATGGAGACGTTTATTCTCAGCGAGGTAAGGTGGGTTTAGGACCTGGTATAAGAGAGATGCCATAAAGGGGCTACCAGGTACACATAAAATTGGCCATTTTTATGCGCTAAACGCTCTCATTTTTCATATTTCTAGTGCAGTAATGCAGTTCAAATTTCATGTTTCAAGTTTACAGGTTTTAGCGCTGCAGTGTGCTGCCTTATTTGCTTAACTATATACGATTTGGCGACTTTAGGTTCAGCACCTGTTCACACTTAGTCTATGTCTGGATGTGCCGGTCAGGTTTTTGAAATGTATTCTTTAGCCTTCTGATCGTGCACTCCACCTCCTAGCCTACAGGTGTTTTAATTACAGCAGGTCCAGTACCCCTCCACAGAGAGAGAGAATTTTAGTCTAGTAAGAGGTTTCACATGCACCCATTCAGATGGAGACGTTTATTCTCAGCGAGGTAAGGCGGGTTTAGGACCTGGTATAAGAGAGATGCTGTAAAGGGGCTACCAGGTACACATAAAATTGGCCATTTTTATGCGCTAAATGCTCTCATTTTTCATATTTCTAGTGCAGTAATGCAGTTCAAATTTCATGTTTCAAGTTTGCAGGTTTTAGCGCTGCAGTGTGCTGCCTTATTTGCTTAACTATATACGAGTTGGCGACTCTAGGTTCAGCACCTGTTCACACTTAGTCTATGTCTGGATGTGCCGGTCAGGTTTTTGAAATGTATTCTTTAGCCTTCTGATCGTGCACTCCACCTCCTAGCCTACAGGTGTTTTAATTACAGCAGGTCCAGTACCCCTCCACAGAGAGAGAGAATTTTAGTCTAGTAAGAGGTTTCACATGCACCCATTCAGATGGAGATGTTTATTCTCAGCGAGGTAAGGCGGATTTAGGACCTGGTATAAGAGAGATGCCGTAAAGGGGCTACCAGGTACACATAAAATTGGCCATTTTTATGCGCTAAACGCTCTCATTTTTCATATTTCTAGTGCAGTAATGCAGTTCAAATTTCATGTTTCAAGTTTGCAGGTTTTAGCGCTGCAGTGTGCTGCCTTATTTGCTTAACTATATACGAGTTGGCGACTCTAGGTTCAGCACCTGTTCACACTTAGTCTATGTCTGGATGTGCCGGTCAGGTTTTTGAAATGTATTCTTTAGCCTTCTGATCGTGCACTCCGCCTCCTAGCCTACAGGTGTTTTAATTACAGCAGGTCCAGTACCCCTCCACAGAGAGAGAGAATTTTAGTCTAGTAAGAGGTTTCACATGCACCCATTCAGATGGAGACGTTTATTCTCAGCGAGGTAAGGCGGGTTTAGGACCTGGTATAAGAGAGATGCCGTAAAGGGGCTACCAGGTACACATAAAATTGGCCATTTTTATGCGCTAAACGCTCTCATTTTTCATATTTCTAGTGCAGTAATGCAGTTCAAATTTCATGTTTCAAGTTTGCAGGTTTTAGCGCTGCAGTGTGCTGCCTTATTTGCTTAACTATATACGAGTTGGCGACTCTAGGTTCAGCACCTGTTCACACTTAGTCTATGTCTGGATGTGCCGGTCAGGTTTTTTAAATAAAGAAGGTTATAGACTGCAGCTACGCTCCATCTCTCTATTGCCTATTGTCGACAGCGTAGCAATAGAAACCGTCCCTGGTAGCTCTATGTGCCGCTGATGGTGGGAAAAAAAAATATTATGAGGGAAATCTGGCCATGGGCCCCCGGAGCCTATACTGTGTCTATACCTACAATGACCCAGCTGTTGTGCGGAGATAGACAAGTAGAAAGGCACAGCTAATGCCTAACAGAGTGGCAGAAAGCGACCACCGTTATCTGCTGGTCAAGATGATAAAGTGAAAGCATAAAGAATTGCATTAGTAGGAACCCAAGAGTGAAGTGCATGTTCATTCGTGGAAGAGATTGGTGAAGACACTAGGTCTGGTAATAGATGTGGCGGAGTTAGTAATTGTAAAAGCCCCCAGAGTGTAGTGAAGGGGATAAGTTGGCACTTGAACCTGTAGCAGGACAGACAAGTGCTACCCTGAGATGACTTATAGTTGCCATTGCGAGAGACCAGATTTAAGTAAAGGAATCGAGAGACCAGACCCGAGTGAAAACCTGAAAGAGACCAGACCTGAGTGTAGACCCGAGAGAGACCAGACTTGAGTGAAGACCCGAGAGAGACCAGACCTGAGTGAAAACCTGAGAGACCAGAGCCAGGAGAACTGAGTCAAGTGAGCAGAGTCAGAGCCGAAGGAAAGAGAGAGAGACGACTAGGCCGCAGCGGTGGGACATCCTTGTGAGCCGTCACTTCCAGTGTAGACGTACAGAACAAAGTGGGGATCGGGGTAATGGTAATAATGGTAACAATAGAATTAATATCCTCCTTCTTCTCCTCTCGCTTCCTCAAACTCAATGTGGGCAAATCTGAACTCATCATCTTTCCTCCATCTCATAGATCTTCCGTACCTGACTTATCTATCGCAATTAACAACTCACGCTTTCCCCCGTGCCGTAAGTCCGCTGCCTCGGAGTAACCCTTGACTCTGACTTGTCCTTTAAACCGCACATCCAAGCTCTTTCCACCTCATGTCGCCTCCAGCTCAAAAATATCTCCAGAATCCGTCCTTTCCTCAACCGTCAATCTACTAAAATGCTTGTGCATGCCCTCATCATCTCCCGCCTTGACTACTGCAACATCCTTTACTGTGGCCTCCTTGCTAACACCCTTGTGCCTCTCCAGTCCATTCTTAACTCTGCTGCCTGACTAATTCATCTCTCTCCTCGCTACTCCTCCGCTTCCCCCCTCTGCAAATCTCTTCACTGGCTCCCATTTCCTCAGCGTATCCAGTTCAGAAGGTGGGGTCAGAAGGTAAGGCAACATACTGTAGTGCTGTGCATTGCCCAACTGACGTTTTGCCTCCAAACTTCAGTTGGCAAAACGTCAGTTGGGCAATGCACAGCACTATGTTGCCTTACCTTCTGACCCCACGTCGGTATTCAAGTCCGGTTTGGATAGGTTACTCCTGAATGCTTACGGGGCATTATTGATAAGAAGGAATTGGATTATTTAACAGTCAAATTTCCAGTAATTCCGACTTTCTATATGCTCTCAAAAGTGCATAAGTCACTGTCCAATCCCCCTGGCAGACCCATTGTCTCGGGGATTGGGGGACTTTTTGAGAAAGCCTGCATTTACCTGGACTTTTTTCTACAGCCCATCGTACTTGGTTTGGAGTCCTACATTCAAGATTCCTCGTTCTTAATCCAGCAACTGGACACATTGGAGATACCGGACAATACTATTCTAGCAACGTTTGACGTAGAAGCACTCTACATGAACATCAATCATGAATTAGGCATTATGGCCGTGTCTTTCTTCCTGGATAAACACTCCACAGGTAACAGGGGGCACGACTCCTTCATCCTAGACTTGCTAAGGATGATTTTGGAAAGGAATTACCTTGTTTTCGATAGAGTGTACTACAAACAAGTGTCAGGTACCGCGATGGGGGCTAGATGCGCGCCATCATATGCGAACTTATTCATGGGATGGTGGGAGGAGACCCAGGTCAAGAACAACCCACTTTTTTGTCTTAATGTATTGAAGTGGTATCGCTTTATCAACGACATTGTTGTCTTATGGACAGGTTCTGCCGCGGACCTGGAGACCTTTGTGGAAGAACTGAACAGTAATCGTGTGAATATTCGGCTTACCTCTCACTTCTCCACCAGTACTATAGATTTTCTTGACCTAAAGATCATGCTCCAGGATAATCGCATCTATACGACCCTTTTCCGGAAAGGTACGGCTACAAACAACCTCCTACATTACTCCAGCTTCCACCCACGCCACTTGCGCAATAGTATTCCGAAGGGCCAGTTTTTGCGCTTAAGAAGAAATTGTAGTCGGCTACCAGACTTTCAAGCGGAGTCCAGACTGCTTACAGATCGATTCCGGGAACGTGGGTACCCTAGGAGGATTATTGCCGATACTTTTGAACATTCCCGCCATAAGTCGAGAGAGGATGCTTTGAAACCACGGGTGAGAAATAATGTATAGGTTCCTCTCAGATATCTCTATTATTTTTTGCGTCTTGTCCTCACATTGGCTCTTTTTGACTATGGCATGGGGGGTCCACATGGCCTATCCTTGGCTCAACTGTGGCCGCATTAAACCACCATTTGCATGGGTCCTATGCTCTACTCCATCCATGCTAGGTTATAATGTGTAAAGCTAAGGTATCTATACTATTGGCAATTACATGTAACGCTGTATACTATATGAGCATGTTTCCATCTTTTGATGGATACAATTAAACCGGTTTTCAGCTTTATATAGTATTGCGCATTAATCATTTGTCTCAGATGACCTTTTACTGTGATATAATGCACTTTTTACTGTACACTTCGCCGCTTACTAGTGCAGCTTCTGTCCATTTACTAACTGCGCATGCGCATATGGCATGGGGATGACCTGTGATAGCAATTTCCTCCTGATCAGGTCCCTGTGTGTGGTATATGGGTTGATGCTGGGGGCCTGTTTACATGGGCACCGGATGTATCACTGTAAGGGCCCTGTGTATTGTGTTACTCCCTTTGAGCCGGGTGACTTATTGTGACCTGACTCAACTTGTGTGCTCTTGGGATCCCTTGCAGTGTACCGGTTGGCATGTTCGCTGATGTGGCGGATTGATGCCTGCGCAGTTTGACCTCTCTGAATGCTTGGCGCTTGCGCAGTATAATGACCATTTTCATGGACCCGGCCTGGGACTCAGAACAGATCGGGTATGATACTCATTAGGTGTGCAGGCGCAGGACTCATGCCTTATCTATTTGGGAGGGGGGCACACACATGTGATGGCTTTACATCTTGTCTATGCGTATTGTGTTCACACGGGTTGCCTAGGCAACCGCTACTTCCAGCCGGCGCTTGCACAAGTGAATTTCGGGTGGCGTCTGCGCATACTATCCGTACCCACGCCATTACTTTACACCGCCTCTGTGATCTTCATGTTTATGTGGGTTGCCTTAGTAACCCCTTACGCAAGCAGACGCTTGCGCAGTGCATCATGTTAGCTGTTTCTTGCGCCTGCACCCTGTGGCTTTGTGCACGCCACTTGGACTTCCTGTGAGCCGTGGCTGTAACTACGCTGCTCACCTGGTATGTATTATTAAACTCTATTTATACTATATAAAGCAGGTCCACGCCACCGGATGATTGTGGACCTTGAGGAAGATGCCTCCAGCGTCGATACGCGTGGGTCATGCATTATTAGGGTCTTGGTACTTATTCAGCCGGTTATCCTTTCTCTCTGTGGGAAGGGGGCTTTACTCTGGGCGGCTCTTCCTTTACCTTATAGCCGATTCCAGTCAGGTCTCTTTGGATTTTCAGCACACCCTTACAAGTCTGCATGGGCAGCATGTGTCATATACTTTTGAAATATAGGTTGGGAGGCTAACTAGATTATTGTAGGTGACACAGCATGCACATAGGGGTTGCGTCTTATTTATATTATACATTTGTCTTTTTCTCCCATTGTTAGACTGTATAAGCCGGTATTATTTGCTGTGATTAGACCCTAAAATGCTTTTGTAGTATTATACTTTGCATTGTATGGACCCTTATCTCCCATTGTTTGTGGGAGTTTTTAATTGTTTTTACTACAGTTGTTTGTGTGGTGTGGTTCAAATAAAATTTGTTATACTTTTGTTAAATCGATTTGTGGTGATCCCATTCCTATGATGCTGTCTTTTTTCTTGTGAAGTGTTTGGCTACTTTTGTATGCATCTGGTGATCCCCTTTGTATTTTGGTAGTGGATGGTGCCCGCTCAACCTATTCTATTTTACCGTTTGGGTATCACTGTGTCTGAGCTGTTGCATCCATGTACCTGTTAACACTTGGTGTAGACAACAGGATGCAACATTCAAGTGCAGAAATGGCAGATCAGTCAGTAACTGAGTCCACAAGGGTAGCAATCCCCTTGGAGCTGTGCTCAGCAATATACCAAAGTTTACACAGGATAACTTACTGATGTGGGACTGGGTTGAACGTCTAAATAGTATACTACAAATGCACTCAATGACACCTGCGTTACAGGCAGAGAAAGCTTTGTTGACCTTAGATGGAGAGGCACAACAGATGGTCATGTTCAAGCAGCTATAAGACCATGATACTGTAAATAAGGTGATAAAGACATGCACAGTGACAGGACTGATTTAGGTAATTTGTGCATTCACCTCTTTCTGACCCAATATGTGAACACTCTGTAGGAAGTAACACCTCACACTAATAAAACCGTTGATGCATACAGGGAACTAGGCTCTCTGGATGAAGTATTAAGAGACCAGCTAGGTGGGGGCATAAGAGACACTTACCTATGACAGACCCTGAAAGTACGACTGTGCTATAACTCCAACATGAGCTTCCTCTAGGTCGGAGCAGAAGCAAGAGTCCAAGAACAAGATGCCTCAGCTGTGGTGGGTCTGATCCAGAGCCATGAAGTAACAGCTTGGGCCCGTGAGTTACAGCAAGAAATGCAAGAGATCATGGGGGAACTATTGAGCATAAGAAAAATCCCTGCAGCTACCCCAGAACCTGTACCCCGGTATGAAGAACAACTAGAGAGGGTGTATCCCCCTACTGGAGAATAGGCGCCCACCAGACGAGCACAGAATTGAGTGTTAGACTTGTGGAGGAATGGGACACATGTTGAGAAGTTGCCCTTATGAGACAGCCAACAATGGGGGCAGCTGTTAAACTAAAGTGCCCCACGGTCGGGGAGCATACCTCAGGGCTTTGTCCATCTGTAAGAAGGATTAAAGGCTTTGAAGACATTATTCTGAGAAACTCGCTACATGGGCTGAGGTTAATGGGCAAAGAATTTGTTGCGTAATGTATACGGGGTCTCCGGTGACCATTATGTGTTTTAGCTGCAGCACTATATAATGGACCCCACATTAGCTGCAGCAATATGTAATGCCCCGAGATTAGCTGCAGCACTACAGTATGTAATGGCCCTCAAATTAGATGCAGTGCTATCTAATGGCCCCCACAGTGGTACCTGAACAGTATAATTCCCACACTTTGAGGCCCCCCAGAGTATCCCTTACAATGTATGAGGTGGCCCCCTCCCCCATTGTTCTTGATGTCCCCATATCACATCACAAGTTTTAGTTAAAATAAAAAACATATTATACTCACCTAATCCGGGATCATGACGAGTTCTCCTGTAAAGCACTGATGCACGTGTAAGATGCTAGCAGGTGCGTAGGATCCAGAGCAAGGGTTAATAGGTTCTTTATATAAACAATGATAGTACAAGCAGTGGTGTAAAGGATATGAATTCCGGATGTGGTAAAGTGAAATGCAGAATATAACAACAGGTTAACTTATCAGTCTCTGTGAGGTGGAGGATGGTGGCTGGAAGATCCCTCGGCGGCGCGAGATGTCTCCGATTCGGTCCTGCAGAAGGGCCATGCACGGTCTCCTTGCGATGATGAATCCTCCGGGTCCTTTGGCATGTGATCTCCTGATCCGGGCACATGGTGGGTTAGAGATGAAGTCAGGCGGCACAGTGGAAGAAGCAGAAAGTTCAGTAGACAAGGCCGCAGTAGAAGCACACAGTCCAGCAGACACAGCCACAGGCACGGGCCGGTCGTCAGCAGGCACCGCAAGGATGGGACTAAGCGGTGTGTCCACGGTGGTGAGCAGAACCAAGGTGCGCACTCTATCCTGGTCACTACCCGGTGCGGATGTCTCTCTAGGCTGAGGGTAGTATGTGTCAACAGTATTGCTAGCTGGGGATACAGGCACAGCTAGCTGGCATGGGTCCATCGAGAGGAAGTCAACCGTCTCACTACTCACAAGCTCATTCCCCACCAAGTGTCCAGTATTCCCGCTCAGACAGCTATTTATGTCGGACCCACCCCATCAGTCAGGTGTCTTGAAATCTCTTCCCCCGAAAAAATGGTGACAGCCCCGACAATTCCGGCCCAGACACGCAAGAGAGACACAGCGCCAGGACTCAGACATCCTGCGCATGCGCCATCACTTCAGGCACTGCATCATCCTGCTGTTCTGTAGACAGCAGGCTTAAAGCGACCTGCCATCCCTGCTCCACTGCAGGTCTTAACTATATCGGCTATGGTTAAGTGTAGCCCAGCGTGGGCCCCTCTGCCTCCTGGCCTTTATAAATTGTAAGCTTGAAAGCAGGGTCGTTACTCCTTTTGTAACATTATTTTTTTTTTTTGTTAGGAAGCTAGAAGGGTTGAAAGTTGATCAGCAATTTCTAATTTTTCCAACAAAATTTACAAAACCATTTTTTAGGGAGCACTTTACATTTGAAGTGACTTTGGGGGGCCTTTATGACAGAAAATATATAAACTGCACCCCTCAAAGACTTCAAAACCACATTCAAGAAGTTTATTACCCATTCAGGTGCTTCATAGGAATTAATGCAATGTGGAAGGAAAAAATGAACATTGCACATTTGTCACAAAAAGTTCACTTTAGATCCAAATTTTTTTATTTTTGCAATGGTAACAGGAAAAATTGGACACAAAAATTTGTTGTGCAATTTCTCCTGAGCATGCGAACACCCCATATGATATATATTGCAAAACCTGGCACTCAACTTTGCTATATGCAAGCGGTTTTATTCCAAGTGGTAGTGCAGTAACAGCAAAACGTTTCGGTCATTAACATTGACCTTCATCAGTTACGTACTGTAAGCAGTAATAGGGTGAATATTTATGTCAATGGCCACTCTGAGCTGAATGTGCCTGCTCTCGTCAGATCGCAAAAATACTAAGTAGTTTTAAGCTGGGCAAGTACCAGCATGGGGGACTGGCTGGGAATGCCCGCTACCATTGACTTAATATCTCGGGCATAAATATTCACCTTATTACTGCTCACAGTACATAACTGATGAAGGTCAATGTTAATGGCCGAAACGTTTTGCTGTTACTGCACTACCACTTGGAATAAAACCGCTTGCATATAGCAAAGTTTAGTGCCAGGTTTTGCTATATATATCACTAAGGTTTGGGAACCTACCTTGGCACCAATAAACTGAGCTGTGCACATGCTTATCTTGATATTAACACCCCATATGATGTAAGCCCGCCCTGTAGAATGTAAGCCCGCAAGGGCAGGGTCCTCGCCCCTCTGTATCAGTCCGTCATTGTTAGTTTGTTAACTGTATGTGATATTTGTAACTTGTATGTAACCCCTTCTCATGTACAGCACCATGGAATCAATGGTGCTATATAAATAAATAATAATAATAATAATAATAATATGAGGCAGGGATTGGAAGAAAAGGAGTACCGTTTTACTTTTAGAACGCAAAATGGCTGGAATCGAGAAATGATGCATTATTTCGTTTGGAGAGCCCCTGATGTGCCTAAACTGTGAAAGCTCCCCACAATTGACCCCATTTTGGAAATTGACCTCTCGTGGAATGTATCTAGGTATGTGGTGAGCACCCTGAATCTCCAGGTGCTTCATCGAAGTTTATAATGTAGAGCCATCACATTTTTCCCACAAAAATGTTTTTTAGCCCCAAATTTTGCAGTTTCACAAGGGTGACAGGAGAAAATGCACTGTAAAATTTATTGTGCAAGTTCTTCTGAGTACACCAATACCCTATATGTTGAGGAAAGTGACTGTTTGGGTGCACAGCAGGGCATGGAATTGAAGGAAAGCCATTTGACTTTTTGAACTCAAAATTTGCTGGGATCATTAGTGGACACCATGTTGCACTTGGAGAGCCCCTAATGTGCCTAAACAGTGGAAAATTCCCATAAGTGACCTCATTTTGGAAATGTGAACCCTCATGGAATGTATCTAGATGTGTCGTGATGACTTTGAAGCCCCAGGTGCTTCACAGAAGTTTATTAAGTAGAGCTGTGAATATAAAAACATCCAATTTTTCTCACAAAAATGTTCTTTTAGACCCAATTTTTTTATTTTTATTAGCATAACAGGAAAAAATTGCACCATAGCGTTTGTTGTGCTATTTCTCCTGAGTACGCAGATACCTAAAATGTGAGGGATAACTACTGTTTGGGTGCACGGCAGGGCTCGGAAGAGCAGGAGCGCCATTTGACTTTTTGAACACAAGAATTGGCTGGAATTGTTAGTGGTTGCCATGTAGGGTTTAGAAAGCCCCTGATATGCCTAAATAGTGGAAACCCCAACAAGTAATGCCATTTTGGAAATAGACCCCTCAAGGAATTTATATAGATATGTGGTGAGCACTTTGAACCCCCAGGTGCTTCACAGAAGTTTATAATGTTGAACTGTAAAAATGAAAAAATAAAATTTTCTCCCTAAAATGTTGGTTTTGCTCCAAATTTTTCACATGGCAGATGTGACAACCTACATGGTGAGCTGCAGCATGTGCTACATGTTCACAGATCGACCAGAAGAAGAATCAAATTTCACCTGTCAGAAGTGTAGACTAGTGGCCCTTTTAGAAGAAAAGGTGCGGGGTCTGGAAGAAAGAATAGCAACTTTGAAACTCATCAAAGAGAATGAAGACTTTCTAGACAGACCTGAAGCATCTCTACTGGTCACAGAAGGTGAAAAAAGTGTCAGAGAACCTCCAAAAGCAGATGAGTGGAAGCATGTGACCAAAAGAAGCAAGAAGACCATGGAGAAATCACCAACCACACAACTGAAGAACCGATATCAAATCTTTGTAGAGGATGAAGATGGCACACCTAAGGATGAAGCAATACCAGCAAGCAAAAAAGAAAAGGGCACACAGCAACAAGTGACAGCAAAAAGTACAGCCAAGAAGCAACGAAGAGTGGTGGTGGTGGGAGACTCACTACTGAGAGGCACAGAAGCAGCCATCTGCAGACCGGACATAACTGCAAGAGAAGTATGCTGCCTTCCAGGTGCGATGATCAAGGATGTGACCGATAGGATACCAAAGCTCTTCAGCTCCAAGGACATCCACCCATTTCTTCTGATACATGTTGGCACCAATGACACGGCAAGGAAGGACCTACCCACAATCTACAAAGACTTTGAAGAGTTGGGGAAGAAAGTAAAGGAACTGGATGCACAGGTAGTTTTTTCTTCTATCCTTCCAGTAGACGGGCATGGCACCAGGAGATGGAACAGGATCCTTGATGCAAACAACTGGCTAAGACGATTCGGATTCCTGGACCACGGTGTGAATTACTTGTACGATGGACTCCTCGCCAGAGACGGACTACACCTCAACAAACCTGGGAAACACACATTCGCCAGAAGACTCGCTACACTCATCAGGAGGGCGTTAAACTAGAAGAAGAGGGGACGGGAAGAAAAACATTAGACTCGAACAAAGAAGACCCAGGAAAATATACTCAGAAGGGAGGTAAGAACATTTCTAAAACAATCCACAGCGAGGATATTGGAACAAAACAAAATCCTCTAAAATGCATGCTCGCAAACGCCAGAAGCCTGACAAACAAGATGGAAGAACTAGAAGCAGAAATATCTACAGGTAACTTTGACATAGTGGGAATAACCGAGACATGGTTAGATGAAAGCTATGACTGGGCAGTTAACTTACAGGGTTACAGTCTATTTAGAAAGGATCGTAAAAATCGGAGAGGAGGAGAGGTTTGTCTCTATGTAAAGTCTTGTCTAAAGTCCACTTTAAGGGAGGATATTAGCGAAGGAAATGAGGATGTCGAGTCCATATGGGTCAAAATTCATGGAGGGAAAAATGGTAACAAAATTCTCATTGTTACAAACCCCCAAATATAACAGAAACCATGGAAAGTCTACTTCTAAAGCAGATAGATGAAGCTGCAACCCATAATGAGGTCCTGGTTATGAGGGACTTTAACTACCCGGATATTAACTGGGAAACAGAAACCTGTGAAACCCATAAAGGCAACAGGTTTCTGCTAATAACCAAGAAAAATTATCTTTCACAATTGGTGCAGAATCCAACCAGAGGAGCAGCACTTTTAGACCTAATACTATCTAATAGACCTGACAGAATAACAAATCTGCAGGTGGTTGGGCATCTAGGAAATAGCGACCACAATATTGTACAGTTTCACCTGTCTTTCACTAGGGGGACTTGTCAGGGAGTCACAAAAACACTGAACTTTAGGAAGGCAAAGTTTGACCAGCTTAGAGATGCCCTTAATCTGGTAGACTGGGACAATATCCTCAGAAATAAGAATACAGATAATAAATGGAAAATGTTTAAGAACATCCTAAATAGGCACTGTAAGCAGTTTATACCTTGTGGGAATAAAAGGACTAGAAATAGGAAAAACCCAATGTGGCTAAACAAAGAAGTAAGACAGGCAATTAACAGTAAAAAGAAAGCATTTGCACTACTAAAGCAGAATGGCACCATTGAAGCTCTAAAAAACTATAGGGAGAAAAATACTTTATCTAAAAAACTAATTAAAGCTGCCAAAAAGGAAACAGAGAAGCACATTGCTAAGGAGAGTAAAACTAATCCCAAACTGTTCTTCAACTATATCAATAGTAAAAGAATAAAAACTGAAAATGTAGGCCCCTTAAAAAATAGTGAGGAAAGAATGGTTGTAGATGACGAGGAAAAAGCTAACATATTAAACACCTTCTTCTCCACGGTATTCACGGTGGAAAATGAAATGCTAGGTGAAATCCCAAGAAACAATGAAAACCCTATATTAAGGGTCACCAATCTAACCCAAGAAGAGGTGCGAAACCGGCTAAATAAGATTAAAATAGATAAATCTCCGGGTCCGGATGGCATACACCCACGAGTACTAAGAGAACTAAGTAATGTAATAGATAAACCATTATTTCTTATTTTTAGGGACTCTATAGCGACAGGGTCTGTTCCGCAGGACTGGCGCATAGCAAATGTGGTGCCAATATTCAAAAAGGGCTCTAAAAGTGAACCTGGAAATTATAGGCCAGTAAGTCTAACCTCTATTGTTGGTAAAATATTTGAAGGGTTTCTGAGGGATGTTATTCTGGATTATCTCAATGAGAATAACTGTTTAACTCCATATCAGCATTGGTTTATGAGAAATCGCTCCTGTCAAACCAATCTAATCAGTTTTTATGAAGAGGTAAGCTATAGGCTGGACCACGGTGAGTCATTGGACGTGGTATATCTCGATTTTTCCAAAGCGTTTGATACCGTGCCGCACAAGAGGTTGGTACACAAAATGAGAATGCTTGGTCTGGGGGAAAATGTGTGTAAATGGGTTAGTAACTGGCTTAGTGATAGAAAGCAGAGGGTGGTTATAAATGGTATAGTCTCTAACTGGGTCGCTGTGACCAGTGCGGTACCGCAGGGGTCAGTATTGGGACCTGTTCTCTTCAACATATTCATTAATGATCTGGTAGAAGGTTTACACAGTAAAATATCGATATTTGCAGATGATACAAAACTATGTAAAGCAGTTAATACAAGAGAAGATAGTATTCTGCTACAGATGGATCTGGATAAGTTGGAAACTTGGGCTGAAAGGTGGCAGATGAGGTTTAACAATGATAAATGTAAGGTTATACACATGGGAAGAAGGAATCAATATCACCATTACACACTGAACGGGAAACCACTGGGTAAATCTGACAGGGAGAAGGACTTGGGGATCCTAGTTAATGATAAACTTACCTGGAGCAGCCAGTGCCAGGCAGCAGCTGCCAAGGCAAACAGGATCATGGGGTGCATTAAAAGAGGTCTGGATACACATGATGAGAGCATTATACTGCCTCTGTACAAATCCCTAGTTAGACCGCACATGGAGTACTGTGTCCAGTTTTGGGCACCGGTGCTCAGGAAGGATATAATGGAACTAGAGAGAGTACAAAGGAGGGCAACAAAATTAATAAAGGGGATGGGAGAACTACAATACCCAGATAGATTAGCTAAATTAGGATTATTTAGTCTAGAAAAAAGACGACTGAGGGGCGATCTAATAACCATGTATAAGTATATAAGGGGACAATACAAATATCTCGCTGAGGATCTGTTTATACCAAGGAAGGTGACGGGCACAAGGGGGCATTCTTTGCGTCTGGAGGAGAGAAGGTTTTTCCACCAACATAGAAGAGGATTCTTTACTGTTAGGGCAGTGAGAATCTGGAATTGCTTGCCTGAGGAGGTGGTGATGGCGAACTCAGTCGAGGGGTTCAAGAGAGGCCTGGATGTCTTCCTGGAGCAGAACAATATTGTATCATACAATTATTAGGTTCTGTAGAAGGACGTAGATCTGGGGATTTATTATGATGGAATATAGGCTGAACTGGATGGACAAATGTCTTTCTTCGGCCTTACTAACTATGTTACTATGTTACTTCCCAATGGTAGCAAAATGGACCATAAAATTTCTTGTGCAATTTCTCCTGAGTATACCGATACTCTATACGTGGTTGAAAAATACTTTTGTGGCACAGGGCAAAGCTCAGAGGGGAAGAAGCGCCATATCGGAGTTCAGATTTTGCTGGAATGGTTTGAGGGTGTCATGTCACATTGACAGAGCACCTGAGGTGCCAAAACAGCAGAAACCACCCATAATTTACATCATTTTACAAACTACACCTTTCAATGAATTAATCCAGGTGTGCATGTTAACACAATATGTGCCTCACAGAAATGTATACTCTGAAGAAAGAATAATTACATTTTTACCCCTAAAATGTTCTTTTAGCCCAAAATTTTTAATTTTTCTAAAGGTTAATATGAATAAATGGACTTCTCATTTTATTGTGCAATTTCTCTTGAGTACGCCTATGCCCTATATATAATTGGGAACAAATTTTGAAGCACAGTGCAAAACTCAGAAGGGAAGGAGCACCATAATTTAGTGCACATTTTACTGTTGTGATTTGCGGGTGACATGACCCACTGGAAGAGCCCCTGAAGCGCAAGAACAGCAGAAAACCCCATAAGTGACCCTATTTTACAAACTACACTCTCAATTTATTCATCTAGGGGTGCAGTGATCATATTAACACAGAATTTTATATCATTGGGCAGTGAATATAAAATAATTACATTTTTACAACAAAAATGTTGTTTCAGCTCCATATTTTACATTTTAACAAGGGAAATGCGTAAAAATGACACCAATATTTGTCTCACAGTTTCAACTGAACATGGAAATACCCTATATGTGGCTGTACAGTACTGCTTTTAACCCTTTGGGAATTTATCTACACAGTGGCGTAGGAAGGGGGGTGCGGGGGGGGCGGTCCGCCCCGGGCGGCACAATGCGGGGGGCGGCCGGCGCTGCAGGAGAAGAAAAAAAAAAAAAAAGACGCCCCTTTAAATCTTCGGGCGGCGCCGTCCGCCGCCACGACCAGGGCCAGCTCCCCCCGCCCCCGCTCCCGCCCCCCGCTCTAATACTCACCTCTCCTGGTTCCTGCGGCGCCGGCAGCTGCAGCGTCCTCTGACTCTGCGACGTCTCAGAGCAGAGGGCGCGATGACGTCACTACTGTGCGCGCCGCTCAGCCTCTCTGTCCTGAGCGTCGCAGAGCCGGAGAGACGCTGACTGCACCGGACCTGCGCTAGGAACGGGAGAGGTGAGGATTTTACTTTTTTTTTTTTTTCTTTATGTCTGACTGTCTGGGGCTGGGGCAATGCTGGACACACTGGGGCAATACTGGAGACCATGGGGCAGATTGCTGGACACACTGGGGCAATACATGAGACCATGGGGCAGATTGCTGGACACACTGGGGCAATACATGAGACCATGGGGCAGATTGCTGGACACACTGGGGCAATACATGAGACCATGGGGCAGATTGCTGGACACACTGGGGCAATACAGGAGACTATGGGGCAGATTGCTGGACACACTGGGGCAATACTGGAGACCATGGGGCAGATTGCTGGACACACTGGGGCAATACAGAAGACCATGTGGCAGAATGCTGGACACACTGGGGCAATACAGGAGACCATGGGGCAGATTGCTGGACACACTGGGGCAATACAGGAGACCATGGGGCAGATTGCTGGACACACTGGGGCAATACTGGAGACCATGGGGCAGAATGCTGGACACACTGGGGCAATACAGGAGACCATGTGGCAGAATGCTGGACACACTGGGGCAATACTGGAGACCATGGGGCAGAATGCTGGACACACTGGGGAAATACTGGAGACCATGGGGCAGAATGCTGGACACACTGGGGCAATACAGGAGACTATGGGGCAGATTGCTGGACACACTGAATACTGGAGACCATGGGGCAGATTTCAGGACACATTGAGGCAATGCTGGAGACCCTGGGCAGACTTCTGGACATACTGGGGCAATACTGGAGACCATGGGGCAGATTGCTGGACACACCGGGGCAATACTGGAGACCATGGGGCAGAATGCTGGACACACTGGGGCAATACTGGAGACCCTGGGGCAGATTTCTGGACACATTGAGGCAATGCTGGAGACCCTGGGGCAGACTTCTGGACACACTGGGGCAATGCTGGACACTGGGGCAGATTGCTGGACACACTGGGGGTAATATGCTGGACACACTGGGGCATTGCTGGACACTGGGGGTAATATGCTGGACACACTGGGGCAGACTGCTGGACACACTGGGGAAAGGCTGGACACTGGGGCAGATTGCTGGACACACTGGGGGCAGTGCTGGACATACTGGGGCAGATTGCTGGACAACATGGGGGTAATATGCTGGACACACTGGGGCAGATTGCTGGACAACATGGGGGTAATATGCTGGACACACTGGGGGCAGGACTTGAGGCATGGGCAGAATGTAGATACGGGGCATGATTGGAGACACGGGGCAGGATTGGATCATGGGGCAGGACGGATACGATGGAGGCTGGTGGGGCAGGATGGGGAGATCATATGGGGTAGAATGGATACTCATGAGGGCAGGATACGACAACATATGGCTGGAGCCAGGAATGAGATAAACGGGGCCAGGGTGGGGAATATTATTACCATAGGGGATAATTAAGGGATATTGTTACTGCAGTGATGTATTTATTTTATTTTTTGAGTATACTGTTTTAAATGGGGGGGCGGTCCTGTTACTGTGCAGAGTGACACTATATCACCTTTTTTTCTTCATGTGGTGTAATGTAGAAGTTGTGAAAAATTAAGTAATGTGTTCTGCAAGTGGAGCTCGAGATAACTGTGTTATTTCCTGCAGAAACGAGTCCTGGCTGGAAGGAATGATGGCAGTCTGTGCTGGATGAAAGATGAAGGACTTCACCTAGAGACGTCACTGGTGAGTCAGTGTTACCTATACACTGACACTATACACTGTATACTGTATAGAGGTCCTGTGTATAATGTCACCAGTGATCTCTGTATTACCTCTACACAGACACTGCATACTAAGTACAGATCTCCTGTGAATACTGGCACTTATGGTGATAGTATTGTGGGTTTTTTTTTATTACTGATCAGTATTGTAGTATTCAGTCACTATGTGGTGGTAATATGTGGTCTGGAAATGGTGTTGTGGTATTTGTCCCTTGTATGTAGTATTATTCGGTCACTATGTGGCCTGGTCATGGTGTGGTGGTATTAAGTCACAGGTGTGGCATGTGGGGGTGACACCATTAGGCCCAGTTTAAGTTCTACAAAACAGGAAAACCGTTTTTGGTAACCTTTGTGTGTATTGAGCCGGGGGGGGGGGGGGGGGGCGCCAAACTCGGGAACAGCCCCGGGCGGCAAAAGCTCTAGCTACGCCTCTGTATCTACAGTTATAGTGATGATTTAACTCCATGGGTGTTTTCCAGAAACAAGCAGAAGTGGATGTTGCTGAATGAAAATTGCAAAACAGATTATGCATACTTTGTAGTGCCCTGTATGTTGTAGTGCCCAGTATGTTGTTATGTCCAGCTTGTGCTACTAAAGTCATACCTCTGTAAATTAGGCGGGCTCTTACTGCTACAGTATTGACAAATGTGTGTATGCTAAATGTGGTTTAGGCTCACTGTGGGGCTCAGAAGGAAGGAAGGAAGGCATTTGGATTTGGGAGAGCAGAATTCACTACATTTCTTTTGGGAGGTGAGGAGCACTTTTCCAGAGCCTTTGTACTACCAGTAACGTGGAAGCTACCTATATTTCCATTAACAGATGACTAACCTGAGTGGAGTGGAGACTTGCTTTTTTGTGGATTGAGTTGAATCTTTTATTGGGAACATTTTACATAACATTTTGCAGCACATTTATTCGACGCTCTATGCTGAGAAATGACATAGAGGTTTCCATCTAAATCTCTGAGTTACATGATTCAGATGAAACCCCGAGGGATCCATTCACTATAATGAGACAGCTACATTACTCTGGACTCCACCTGGCGTTGGTTCAGCAATGTCCGTCTTTTCAGAGGTGCACAAAACTGTGTCCGACAGTACTTTTATGCACACCTAAAAAGACTGACACCGCCAGATCATAGGCCAGACATCGTCCAAAGTGACTCCATATGCCTCATTATAGGGAATCTTCTGCCGGGGCTCCGCCTGAATCACATGTTTCAGAGATTTACAAGTGCTAATTATGCAAATTGTCGCTTCAGGGAGGAAGAAGACTAGAATTCTAGTGCCACCTATTGGAAGTAGCAATCCTAACAGTCAATGTCGACTCTTTAACGAGCCTTGTCACATCACTTAGGATAATAGCCAAACCAGAATCTCAATTTGCAGACATTGTGTTTCGGGGTACTGCCCCTTGTCAGTGCAAAGTGGAGATCTGGTTTGGCTGATTGAGAGGCGTCTGACCGGAATCCAAGAAGTATCGTTTCTCCTTGCGGAGAGTGACATGATTAGCATGTCGAGGTGAGGAGACTTAAAGCCGCAATGCTACTCTGGGAATTATGTAAACTGTCTCTTCAGATAGGAAGAGGACTAGAACTCTAGTGCCACCTATTGGAAGGTAGCAATCCTACAAGTCAAAGTCGACCCTTTAACGAGCCTTGTCACATGACTTAGGATAATAACCAAACCAGAATCTCAATTTGCAGACACTGTGTTTCGGGGTACTGCCCCTCATCAGTGCAAAGCCGAGATCTGGTTTGGCTATGTGAGAGGCGTCTGACCGATATCCAAGAAGCATTGTTTCCCCTTGCGGAGATTGACATGCTAAGCATGCTGAGATGAGGAGACTTAAAGCGCAATGCTCCTCTGTGAAATATGCTAATTATGCAAATTGTCTCTTCAGAGAGGAAGAGAACTAGAACTCTTCTCATCTTGGCATGCTTAACATGTCAATCTCCACAAGGAGAAATTATGCTTCTTGGATATCGGTTGGACGCCTCTCACACAGCCAAACCAGATCTCTGCTTTGCACTGATGAGGTGCAGTATCCCGAAACACAGTGTCTGCAAATTGAGATTCTGGTTTGGCTATTATCCTAAGTCATGTGACAAGGCTTGTTAAAGGGTCGACATTGACTTGTATGATTGCTACCTTACAATAGGTGGCACTAGAGTTCTAGTTCTCTTCCTTTCTGAAGAGACAATTTCCATAATTAGCATATTTCACAGAGGAGCATTGTGGCTTTAAGTCTCCTCATCTTGGCATGCTTAGCATGTCAATCTCTGCAAGGAGAAACGATACTTCTTGGATATCGGTCAGACGCCTCTCACACAGCCAAACCAGATCTCCGCTTTGCACTGACAAGCGGAAGTACCCCGAAACACAGTGTCTGCAAATTGAGATTCTGGTTTGGCTATTATCTTAAGTCATGTGACAAGGCTCGTTAAAGGGTCGACATTGACTTGTAGGATATCTACCTTCCAATACGTGGCACTAGAGTTCTAGTTCTTTTTCTCTCTGAAGAGACAATTTGCATAATTAGCATATTTCTCAGAGGAGCATTGCGGCTTTAAGTCTCCTCCTCACGGCATGCTTAGCATGTAAATCTCTGCAGGGAGAAACGATAAGAGATTTACAAGGAAACCCCGGAGTAAACGCTCAGCGTTGTGCACAGGATAAATGTGAGCCCAGCCTTCTGAGATCTTTGGGAGGCAGAATGAACAAATCAACAGCAGGTGAAGAATTGGTTTATTTCTTTTTTACACCATTTCTTGTGTGGTATAAGTGATTAGGTGACTTTATTCTATGGATCGGTGCAACTACAGTGATACCAGATTTATATCTTTTTAATGTTTGGCTGCTGTTGCACACTAATAGACGCCTTTTTCCTGCAAAAACTATTTTTTGCATTGCCTTATTTTGAGAGCTATAATTTTTCCACATGTAAGGGCTTGTTTTTTGCGGGACAAGCTGACGTTTTTATTGGTACCATATTCGGGCACATGACATCTTGTTATCGCTTTCTATTTTGATTTTTAAGAAGCAGAATGAACAAAAAAGAGCAATACAGGAATTTTTTTACGCCGTTCCTCTTGTGGTAAAACCTCTAAGGTAGCTTTTTTCTTCGGGTCAGTAGGATTTCAGCGATATCTCATTTATATAATTTTTTCATGTTTTGGAACTTTTACACAATAAAAACTATTTTACAAAAAAATAATTATTTTGCGTCACTTAACTCCGAGGGCTATAAATTTAATTTTCTGCTGATGGAGCTGTATCACAGCTTGTTTTTTGAGGGACAAGATGATGTTCTCAGCTATACCATTTTTATTTACATATGTCTTTTTGATCACGTTTTATTCCACTTTTAGTTCGGTGGTATGATGAGAAAACATAGTTTACTGACTGTTTTTTTACAGTAGCCACTGAAGGGGTTAACTAGTGGGACAGTTTTTTTTTCATTAGTTTGGGATTTTTTAAATCATGTTTTTACACTTTTTTATTTTCACTTTTTGCAGTCTGATTGCTATAATAAACCATTGCAATAAACTGTCAGTGCTGCACTGACATAATCTTGTTAGACCATGTCCTCCTGCGCATGGTCTAACTAGCTTCCTAACCCTGATGACCTGGATGTTGTCATGATAACATCGGGTCACCATGGTAACAATAGGTCGCTCACGATGACGTTGTGGAGGTGCCGATCGGAGGGGAGAGAGAGCCATCTCCTTCTCCTTGTCTTCTAAATGATGTGTGATATTGTGGCACAAACTGTTTATATAGGGTTCACATAATGTTATTACCCTCTGCTTGTGAGATAGGAAAACTCCTGGCATGTGATATAAGTGACAATAAGTTTACTGCTGAAATAAATATATGGAAGATCATAGTAGACTACACTAATATGTACAATGATTTATACCATCCAGAATGCATTTCTTTTTTTTTACAGTATGGGTGAATGACTGGAGTGTATGGCATCAGTCAAGATTCATAAAGTCATGAAGCATTCCTATCCTATACGTTAAAAGGAGGCCATTAAGAATGTCTGAACAGGGCCCAAATAGAGAGTTATTAGTTCCAACTTAAATACACTTGCTATTTCCTAAATAGTAGGAAAACAATACAAGCACATGGGCGAAAGATACATTATACCTGTTCAATGGAGTGAAATCGAAGCAGATCAGCTCAGACGCATCAGGAGTAGGTTTTTGGTTTCACCAATTCTGGTGTCTCTTCACTTTTTCTCCTTCTCCCCTCACACAGTAAGCATGTTCAAGGAGAAATAAAGAGCAGAGAGAGCGGTTACAAACTATCTTTACATGAAAAATGTAACAGATTTGATAAATATTTGTCCCCTGTAATTTCCAAAGACATACTGATAGGGAATTTAGATTGTGAGACCCAACAGGGACAGCGATGATAATGTGTGCAAACTGTAAAGCGCTGCGGAATATGTTAGCGCTATATAAAAATAAAGATTATTATTAAAAATAAAGATCATTATTTCAGCAGTAAACACCCAGCTTGGTCTTCCACTCCTTTTCTTTGTAAAATTAGTAGCAACGTTTGATATTACTTACAATATTTGCAGGTAATAACTTGTCATTTGGTAGGTGAATAAGATGCTCCATCCCCAGCATTCATTTACAGACATAACCATGATTCTAGTTTATTTTTTGGAGATATTGCAAGCCAGGACCTAATAAATTCACAATTAGCAAAATGCCTAATGAAGGTAAAGGTGTAATAAATATCATCGAAATAGCTCCATATTACTGGTAATAAATTTCTCGTGCTGGGCCCAGACAGTGATAAAGCTTGTAATGCAAGTGTATGAGCCTATATCTGCATAGTTCAGCAAAGGTTTAATGTTATTGGCTAATAATTGTTATATTTCTCAAGGAAAGATCTTCATTTATATCTATCTTATGCCTTTGACAATCTCTTGGAAAAAAAACACATAAATGACTGTATCTTATCCTTGTGTAATAGATGATACTTTAGTCTGTGAAAGGAGATGAAAATAAGGCCGGTTCCACATTAGCGTTGCGGACGGCTGTGGACTTCCTCCGTGAAGCCCCGCCCTCGGCAACACCTCTGCCGCTAGCTCCGCCTACTTCTGCATGTGGCAGCATGCGGTCTGCGTACCTATCTTTAACATTAGGTACGCAGGTCGTGCCGCTATATGCGGATGCTTCCGCATGCGTCGTTTTGACGATGCGGCGGCCAGCGTAGAATGCAGCTTGTAGCAATTTTTTTTCTCCGCATCGTCAAAACGATGCATGCGGAAGCATCCGCATACAGCAGCACGACCTGTGTACCTAATGTTAAAGATAGGTACGTAGGCCGCATACCGGCCGCATGCAGAAGTAGGCGGAGCTAGCGGCCGAGGGCAGGGCTTCACGGAGGAAGTCCGCAGCCCTCCGCAGCTCCTCAAAACACTAGTGTGAAACTAGCCTAAGCTACGCATCAGGAAATACCATCCACATGGTCTCAATTTATTTCAAATGTTTCTTATTTTTTCTCAGCTGGTTCTTCAGCCTTGCAGTTTTCTTAAAGGAACACTAAACCTAGAAACAAATGAGAAAAATTAACATGAGATTATTTTGCCAACAGTTTTTGCCATTTTGCACCATTTTTTGAATGTTCTTGTAACATTAAGAAATCTTATCGATAATATAGAAGTTCATTTTCTCTTGCTCGTTGCCAGTTTTTGGCTAGCTGACTGGTAAAGGAAGGGTTTAGCCAAGGGTTTTGGTTCAGTGTCCTTTGTCTGAAGAGTGAGCATATTGCTTCTGCAGCTAAATGTCTCATTACCAAACATGGGATTGTGAAAAGGAGGAGATAAATTACTGGGCTTTTGGGACACAGAGGGATTTTTTTTAATGTATTGTTTTATTTTGTCTGCAATCGTATTGATCTCTTTATACACTGCTCAAAAAAATAAAGGGAAAATGTAAACAACAGAATATAACTCCAAGTAAATCAAATTTCTATGAAATCAAACTGTCCACTTAGGAAGCAACACTGATTGACAATCAATTTCACATGCTGTTGTGCAAATGGAATAGACAACAGATAGAAATTATTGTCAATTATCAAGACACACTCAATAAAGGAGTGGTTCTGCAGGTGGGGACCACAGACCACATCTGAGTACCAATGCTTTCAGGCTGTTTTGGTCAATTTTGAATGTTGGTTGTGCTTTCACACTCGTGGTAACATGTGATGGACTCTACAACCTACACAAGTGGCTCAGGTAGTGCAGCTCATCCAGGATGGCACAACAATGCGAGCTGTGGCAAGAAGGTTTGCTGTGTCTGTCAGCGTAGTGTCCAGAGGCGGGAGGCGCTACCAGGAGACAGGCCAGTACACCAGGAGATGTGCAGGGGGCCCATAGGAGGGCAACAACCCAGCAACAGGACCGCTACTTCAGCCATTGTGCAAGGAGGACAGGAGGAGCACTGCCAGAGCTCTGCAAAATGACCTCAAGCAGGCAACAAACGTGCATGTGAAAGCAGGTGAAACAGATGAAAGCAGGTTCACACTGAGCACATGTGACAGACCTGACAGAGTCTGGAGATGCCTTGGAGAGCGATCTGCTGCCTGCAACATCCTTCAGCATGACCGGTTTGGCAGTGGGTCAGTAATGGTGTGGGGTGGCATTTCTTTGGAGGGCTGCACAGCCCTCATTGTGCTCGCCAGAGGTAGCCTGACTGCCATTAAGTACTGAGATGAGATCCTCAGACTCCTTGTGAGACCAAATGCTGGTTCAGTTGGTCCTGGGTTCCTCCTAATGCAGTACAATTGAAGACCTCATGCGGCTGGAGTGAGTCAGCAGTTCCTGCAAGATGAAGGCATTGAAGCTATGGACTGGCCCGCCCGTTCCCCAGACCTGAATCTGATTTAACACATCTGGGACATCATGTCTCGCACCATCCACCAACGTCATGTTGCACCACAGATTGTCCAGGAGTTGGCGGATGCTTTAGTCCAGGTTTGGGAGATGATTCCTCAGGAGACCATCCTCCGCCTCATCAGGAGCCTGCCGAGGCATTGTAGCGAGGTCATACAGGCACGTGGAGGCTACACACACTACTGAGCATCATTTCCTTGGCTTGAGGCATTTCCACTGAAGTTGGATCAGCCTGTAACTTCATTTTCCACTTATTTTGAGCATCATTCCAACTCCAGACCTTCGTGGGATATTAGTTGTGATTTACGTTGATTATTTTTAGGTTTTATTGTTCTAAACACATTCCACTATGTAATGCATAAAGATTTATAACTGGAATATTTCATTCAGTGATATCTAGGATGTGAGCAGTGTATATATGTGTGTATATGTGGGTTTGACCTATCAGTCAATGAAATTGCGAGAGGGAGAAGCTGCTGGAAACAGATCTCTTGGACAAGAAATTCTAGTAATCCTCAAGTTTTTCAAAGTATGTTGCCTCAAAAACATTGCAGTGTTTCAGAACACAATACACATGGCTGCTAGAGATGATCATATCTTTTGAAATTCAGATTTGCCAGCAAATAAATTTTCCGTGAATCACATATACTCCAATTTGCTCAGACAGACGTATATAATACTACGAGATGGTGATTTTTGCAAATCAAATCACAAATTGTTCGAATTTGCTGGGTCCAGAGAATTTCCTAAAATTCTACCTGAATTAAATTTGATTCAGGTTGCCTGTTTTTGACAGAATGAGTCAGCTGTCATGATCCCTTTAATATATTGTGATGTCATTGTGTCCAATATTAATTTTCCATCACTTCACAGTGTATGCTGCATAGCATTTGCTATCATATTAAAGCTGTTCATGCACTTTGGTCATTACTTATGCTGTTACATAACTGTTTTATTTAAAGGAAACCTATAATTTAATAAGCATAACTGTTTTATTTAAAGGAAACCTATGATTTAACCACAGGCAGCATGAATCAGAGTCTGGCTGTGTTACGACAGCCAAAGAGGTAACAAAGTTTTAAAAGCTTCTTTCTGCCTGAATCCAGATGACTGACAGGTCTCTCCCTACCTGTCAGTTAAAGAGATCAGGGTCGTGCGCAGCTGCCGGGGACCTCTTATGGATGAGTCATTTGATATACCCTGGCTGGCCTTTTAATGTATGTCTTCTCTGAAAATCCACAATGTTTCGATGTAAAACATGCATGAGGGCTCATGCCCACTTGCGATGAAATCGGACAAATTAAATCCGATAAAAAATGATGGTGTGCTCATCTATGTTTTTTTCCAGCTTGGATTGGAAAAAAATCGCAGCATGCTGCAAATGTAATCAGAAAACGGATCGCATCCCGCAATAGAAGTCAACGGGTGCGAGAAAAAAATCGCTCAGCACTCGCACCATGCGAGTGCTGTGCAATTTTTATGCACCGGTGTCCTTTAAAAAGCCAGTATTTCATATGCGGCTAATGTAAAAAACACACTGACAAGTTATAAAATAAAAGATAGATTACATATATACACATAGAATAGGTATATATATATATATATATATATATATATATATATATATGTTTTGAAGAATATTTCGTTTGAAAACGATGTGTAAATGACATAGATAGTTGCTGTATGTAAAAGCTCATGTTGAAATCGCATTGCAATCGGATAGCAATCGCACTGCACTCTGATGTAAATCGGATGCTATGTGTGAAAAATCGAATTATATTCGCAGAAAAAATGCATGACACTTGCATGACAATTGCATTACACTCATCCGACTCTCCTGCATCAAAATCGGACCGATTTTTAATTCGCTAGTGTGTCTCCAGCCTGACTTTGATAACGCAGCCAGACTGATTCATGCTGCCTATGGATTGGGCAGATTGAATCTGATGACAGATTCCCTTTAACCTGTGCACAGATATGACTTTGTAGTTATATATTGTGACATCACTGAATCTGCTGTCCAAGTGCTATGACTTTACACTGTTTATTATCTCTGTATGTATTAATGTAATAATTAGCCATAATCTATGATGACATTATTATTTATGCTTTGTGACATAACTGTGCTTGTTATTCATATACTGTGACACTATTATATGTGTTGCCAAATAACAGAGGTATTACTTTTTATTATCTTTTTCTTGTGACACTACTATATTGATATCTATGCTGAGGCCTCGCTGTGCATATTTTCCCTGCACTGTGAAACAATGGCTTTATTGGCACTGTGCAGAGATATTACTGTTTCATTCTGTATTGTGAAATCACCGTGTCCATTATCCTGGTTCTGCAACCTTACTATGCTTATTATATCTGTACTGTGGCTTCATTGTGTGTATTATCCACATGCAGAGAGATAATGGTGTGCATTGTCTACATTCTGTGACATCACTGTAAGAATTATTTCTGTGCTGTGACATCACTGAGCAGTGGCATAACTTGAAACTCATGGGCCCCGATGCAAAAGCTTCAACGGGGCCCCTAAATATTTTAAATCTTTAATAGCAATAGTCTTTTTCTATAGGCCAAAGGGACTTTTAGGGTCACCTAGGCTCCAAGGCCTGGGTGCGATTGCAACCCCTGCACCTGTTGTAGTTACGTCCCTGTCACTGAGCATTAAGGTTGAAAAGTGAGTCAGCCAACCTTTTATAAAAATGAAAAGGGTATTCCAGTAATGGTAATTACACTCTGATCAGAGTGTGATCAGCCTGTGATCCGATTTTCTCAGATATAGAGAAAAAAAAGTTTCTCCATCTTTTACATGCAGTGTCATCTGAGTGTGATGCTATCCATCAAAACAGTAGATAACACTCATCTGAGTCTTGTGTTATATATTCAATAATACCCTCTAATTCCACTATTCAGTTGCCAGTTCCACTTTTTTTAATGGGTTATTCGAGACACTCCTTATTTTTAACTATAGGGCTAAGATCTTATAGGCTGGTATTGCTAACTACTTGCCTGTTCTACCTGGTGCTGATCTCTGGTGGCTCAAAGTGTCACAGACTACTCCTGCCAGCGATTCCGTGACTTACAGTCACATCAAATCAACGGAACAGCTTCTTCTTTTCTGCCGTGCTCTACTGACGGGGTGTCTCTGCCGATGTCATGCTGATTGACAGTCGGCTCGCCACTACCTAACTGCCTGGAGCTGTCTGTCAATTAGAATGTCGTAACCAGTGATGCTCTATCGACAGGACAAAGAGGAAGAGCTGCTCTGCTGATGTGAAGTCAAATGAAGCAGCAGAATCGCTCTGAGACCTCTCTGAGCTAGCAGAAATAGGCACCAGGCTGAACAGGCAAGTAGTTAGGCCATTTATTAACAAACAATAACAAATTACTGAAATTGTGGGAGATCCTTGAAGCTACAAGATATGACACATGGAAAACAAAGTGTTTTCCAATAGGATTATTTTACCTCCAGCTGTAACCTCCATCTCAAGCGCACCATACCACCATCAGTAGTAAAAGAACTCCACCACTGGCTCCCAGGGTACACCCCCATCCACAGCCCTGCTGAGTGCCAGATCAGCTTCTTGTAATTCCATCCTGAAGAGAACCATCCATATAATTTCCCCCATGAGAAATTCCACCAACTCTAAAGACCCCTCCACTGCCACCGCAAACATACTCACACCTCAAGTGCGTGCTCCCCCAGCCAACTCCAACACGCATTCCTTCCCTTCCTGGATGGACAGTGCTCATACAGTACAGACCAAAAGTTTGGACACACCTTCTCATTTAAAGATTTTTCTGTATTTTCATGACTATGAAAATTGTACATTGACACTGAAGGCATCAAAACTATGAATTAACACATGTGGAATTATATACTTAACAAAAAAGTGTGAAACAACTGAAATTCTGTCTTATATTTTAGGTTCTTCAAAGTAGCCACCTTTTGCTTTGATGACTGCTTTGCACACTCTTGGCATTCTCTTGATGAGCTTCAAGAGGTAGTCACCGGGAATGGTCTTCCAACAACCTTGAAGGAATTCCCAGAGATGCTTAGCACTTGTTGGCCCTTTTGCCTTCACTCTGCGGTCCAGCTCACCCCAAACCATCTCGATTGGGTTCAGGTCTGGTAACTGTGGAGGTAAGGTCATCTGGCGTAGCACCCCATCACTCTCCCTCTTGGTCAAATAGTCCTTACACAGCCTGGAGGTGTGTTTGGGGTCATTGTCCTGTTGAAAAATAAATGATAATCTAACTAAACGCAAACCGGATGGAATAGCATGCCGCTGCAAGATGCTGTGGTAGCCATGCTGGTTCAGTATGCTTTCAATTTTGAATAAATGCCCAACAGTGTCACCAGCAAAGCACCCCCACACCATCACACTTCCTCATCCATGATTCACGGTGGGAACCAGGCATGTAGAGTCCATCCGTTCACCTTTTCTGCGTCGCACAAAGACACGGTGGTTGGAACCAAAGATCTCAAATTTAGACTCATCAGACCAAAGCACAGATTTCCACTGGTCTAATGTCCATTCCTTGTGTTCTTTAGCCCAAACAAGTCTCTTATACTTGTTGCCTGTCCTTAGCAGTGGTTTCCTAGCAGCTATTTTACCATGAAGGCCTGCTGCACAAAGTCTCTTCTTAACAGTTGTTGTAGAGATGTGTCTGCTGCTAGAACTCTGTGTGGCATTGACCTGGTCTCTAATCTGAGCTGCTGTTAACCTGCGATTTCTGAGGATGGTGACTCGGATAAACGTATCCTCAGAAGCAGCGGTAACTCTTGGTCTTCCTTTCCTGGGGCGGTCCTCATGTGAGCCAGTTTCTTTGTAGCGCTTGATGGTTTTTGCCACTGCACTTGGGGACACTTTCAAAGTTTTCCCAATTTTTCGGACTGACTGACCTTCATTTCTTAAAGTAATGATGGCCACTCGTTTTTCTTTACTTAGCTGCTTTTTTCTTGCCATAATACAAATTCTAACAGTCTAATCAGTAGGATTATCACCTGTGTGTCCACCAGACTTCTACACAACACAACTGATGGTCCCAACCCCATTTATAAGGCAAGAAATCCCACTTATTAAACCTGACAGGGCACACCTGTGAAGTGAAAACTATTACCGGTGACTACCCCTTGAAGCTCATCAAGAAAATGCCAAGAGTGTGCAAAGCAGTCATCAAAGCAAAAGGTGGCTACTTTGAAGAACCTAGAATATAAGACATAATTTCAGTTTTTTCACACTTTTTTGTTAAGTATCTAATTCCACATGTGTTAATTCATAGTTTTGATGCCTTCAGTGTGAATGTACAATTTTCATAGTCATGAAAATACAGAAAAATCTTTAAATGAGAAGGTGTGTCCAAACTTTTGGTCTGTACTGTAAGTAGATTCCAATCACATTCAAATGCACACTATCGTTTCACCAAAAACTTCCTTCCCCTGATTCCAAACCGTGATGCCGTGCACTAGTCAGATAGGGCCCAGCCTGCAGCAGAAGCAGACCTATGGTCTTATGAGTAAGCAGAATTGCATGTTGTGGGTGTCCCTGGAGTGAGTGGAGACCAAGGGAACAATTAGCGAGATCTAGGAAAGAGGCAAGAGAAAGTGACAGAAGGTGTGGGTGGTTCTCTGGAGGTGGGAACTGAGGCAGGAAACCTTGCAATGCAATACTGAGCTTGCAAGTTCAGGAGTTAATGGGATGAATGAGAGCAGGGAATGTGAGACAAAGAGTGCCTCAGGTGGTAGTTACAAGGCATCGGTCAGCCGAGAAGCTAAGTCATGGCCATAGTGGCCAAGTATCTCAATTAAGGGGAAAAGGATGGGGAAGGGGGGTTGAAGTAAAGTACTCACACTTACTGACTTTAGTACTGTTGTTGGGGATGAGAAAAGTTCCCGAAGTGCAATACTGGGTGTAGGTGAAGACCAAGGACTAAGTAAGGATGGATAGAGAAATTGTGTATGAAGAAGTTCCTTGTATAAAGAGAAACGTTCATGAACTTATGCACCTGGAAGACTAATACTTTACCCACTACCACCGGCCTGAGCCACGTTACATTTGGCGCTGTCGGCAGGATCGAGTCTTGCAGCAGAAAGAGCAAAATAATGCAGGGAAGACTCAAGTTACATGGATGATGGTAACTATGATGTGGTTTAAGATGGCGCCAAGTATGGAATATAAGATGGTGGTTAGTAGTCCAGTACAAGATGGAGAATCCGTGTAAGGAGAAGGATCGGAACAGGCATACCTTTTCTGTGACGGATCCGGAACCATCGGGGCTGTCACCTATGTTGCATGGGGGAAAGCTTAAAACCCCGGACTGACCTTTGCATTCGGTGACAGGGAACACGGTTAAGCTTAAAAAGCAACAACGCGCAGGAAACAGGAGAGACTTAGCTGGAACGTGTAGCGCGCAGAAGGTCAGTGTGAGTGCTTCGTTCTCTGAGCATCGGGACAGAGCAGGCCCAAGCCATAGGGGCCCCAGTTACTCACACAGAGTCTGCCTCAGAGAGCCATGAAGTGCCCGCTGACACCGGTGACCGGGAGTAACTGAATCTCCTGCCAGGGCTTAGACATGTGCGCGCTGAGACAGAGAAACTGGGTGACCTGCTGTGAACTGTATCCTGATTCACCCATAAGCAACTGCCGGGTAATGTTAATCTCCGGCAGTGATAAACACTATAACTGTCCCTGCACTTCAGCTTCTGGACCCAGGACCCCCACCAGGACAATGAGGATCCACCACCACCACTGTCAGGAACTGGAATGCCATTTTCTTCAGGACCACGCAGGACCCCTCGCGCACCATGGCCTTGACGCCACCACTTGAACCCAGGAGTCCATGTTCTGACGTCGTCGGTCTGATAAGTTTAACGTTACTGATCTTTCCCCTTAAATCCCTTGCACCCATCTTATCCCATTTGGTATATTCCTGTTAAATCCTGTATGGTTTATCCTGCAGAAGGTGTTCAGCTCATTGTGGAAGTATCTGTCGAGAGAAGGTGAGATGGAAGGAGAAGGCCCGCCCACTGAGATGTGGCAAGAGAAAACGAGCAGCGATGCCAGGAAAAAAGGATGGTGCTCCAACTCAAGTCCCACCCAGTGCAAGGGGGATCAGTGACTGGCAGTGCGCAGCGATGAGGAGGATGGCGCCATTAGTTTGCTGTAAGCTGGAGAGAGACTGGATGCTGCCCTGGATGGAGGATGAAGTTCGGGAGAGCAACGACTGGCTCACACCTTCTCCCTCCATGTGTCTGAGAGTGAACCAGGTGTAAATGGGGTGTGGAATGGAAGCTGGACATGATGGCTAATCCGGAGAAGAGACAGAGATACAGTGGGTATGGAAAGTATTCATACCCCTTTAAATTTTTGACTTGGCGGGAACAGACAGCGTGCAGCAGGGGGAGGTGAGTGCTCCTTTCTTTGATCAACGTAGCAGCACAGGCTGGTGCCCGTGTATCCCCGCTGTCACCCGCAGAGACTGTGAGCAGAGAAGTGCCGTGCGCCTGTTGGCCCCTGCAAAGCAAAGTGCCAGATGACCTGGCCTCCACAGTCACCAGACCTGAACCCAATCGAGATGGTTTGGGGTGATCTGGACCGCAGAGTGAAGGCAAAAGGGCCAACAAGTGCTAAGCATCTCTGAGAACTCCTTCAAGATTGTTGGAAGACCATTCCCGGTGACTACCTCTTGAAGCTCATTAAGAGAATGCCAAGAGTGTGCAAAGCAGTCATAAATGCAAAAGGTGGCTACTTTGAAGAACCTAGAATATAAGACATAATTTCAGTTTTTTCACACTTTTTTTTTAAGTATATAATTCCACATGTGTTAATTCATAGTTATGATGCCTTCAGTGTGAATGTACAATTTTCATAGTCATAAAAATACAGAA
The DNA here is from genome assembly GCF_032444005.1 of Ranitomeya imitator. Classification (NCBI taxonomy): domain Eukaryota; kingdom Metazoa; phylum Chordata; class Amphibia; order Anura; family Dendrobatidae; genus Ranitomeya; species Ranitomeya imitator. Next base: position 722,750,348 of record NC_091284.1, read on the forward strand.
AAATCTTTAAATGAGAAGGTGCGTCCAAACTTTTGGTCTGTACTGTACATCACACAGGAGATGCTGGGACTGCTGTATATACATCACACAGGAGACGCTGGGACTGCTGTATACAGGGTCGGACTGGCCCACCGGAGAACCGGAGGATTCTGCGGTGGGCCCAGGCACTGACACCTGCTGGCATACAGTGCCAGCAGGGCCTAGGGCCCCCGCTGCTCCAGGGGCCCCCAGCAAGTGGGGTGTCGCTAATAGCGGCACACCATGCAGCTGCTATGGGACCCCCAGTACCAGCGGAGAAGCAGTGGGTGACAGGAAGCCTAAGCCTGTCCCCGCTGCTAAAGTGAAATGAATATTCACGCTTCCCCACGCCCCCATGGGCGTGGAGAGGAGTGAATTCATTTCACAATAATAGCGGGCAACGTTTGCCGCAAACACTGCCCGCTATCAGAGCTCGCAGACCAGGGCCCCTCAGGGGCCCCCAGCTCACATGGTCGCTATGGGGCTGTAAGCCAGGGGTCCCAGCACCAATGCCACCCCCCAGCACTCATTAATGGGGAGAGAGCATCAGATGATGCTCCCTCTTCCATGATTCCCCTCGACGCTGACACACAGCAGGTGCGCGATGACGTCACTTCATCGCGCACCTGCTGTATGTGAGACCGACAGCAACGCAGCTCCTGACATCGGAGCAGAGCCGCTGCTGGAGTCAGCGTGGGAGCGAGGAGGAGAGGTGAGTATTGTGCTTTTTTTGTGTTTTTTTGTTATTATTGAGTCCTGGCTGGTTGTATGGTGGGTGTGAGCTGCATGATGCCCTATGGGGCAAGGAGGGTGTGTGAGCTGTATGATGCCCTATGGGGCAAGGGGGGGGGGTGATCTGCATGATGCCCTATGGGGCAAGGAGGGGGTGTGAGCTGCATGATGCCCTATGGGGCAAGGGGGGGTGAGCTGCATGATGCCCTATGGGGCAAGGGGAGGTGTGTGTGAGCTGCATGATGCCCTATGGGGCAAGGGGGGTGAGCTGCATGATGCCCTATGGGGAAAGGGGGGTGAGCTGCGTGATGCCCTATGGCAAGGGGGGGTGAGCTGCATGATGCCCTATGGGGAAAGGGGGGGTGTGAGCTGCATGATGCCCTATGGGGCAAGGGGGGGGGTGAGCTGCATGATGCCCTATGGGGAAAGGGGGGGTGAGCTGCATGATGCCCTATGGGGCAAGGAGGGGTGAGCTGCATGATGCCCTATGGGGAGGGTGAGCTGCCTGATACCCCATGGGGGGAATGAGCTGCATGATGCCCTATGGGGGGAGTGAGCTGCATGATGCCCTATGGGGGGAGTGAGCTGCATGATACCCTATGGGAGGAGTGAGCTGCATGATGCCATATGGGGGAGTGAGCTGCATGATGCCCTATGGGGGGAGTGAGCTGCATGATACCCTATGGGGGGAGTGAGCTGCATGATGCCCTATGGGGGGAGTGAGCTGCATGATACCCTATGGGGGGAGTGAGCTGCATGATGCCCTATGGGGAGGGTGAGCTGCCTGATACCCTATGGGGAGGGTGAGCTGCATGATGCCCTATGGAGGGAGTGAGCTGCATGATGCCCTATGGGGGAGCTGTATGATGCCCTATGAGGGGGCTACATTATATTCCATGAAGGGGCTGCATTATACCTTATGAGGGGGGTTGCACTATACTCTAAGGGGGCTACATTATACCCTATGGGGGGAGTGAGCTGCATGATACCCTATGGGAGGAGTGAGCTGCATGATGCCATATGGGGGAGTGAGCTGCATGATGCCCTATGGGGGGAGTGAGCTGCATGATACCCTATGGGGGGAGTGAGCTGCATGATGCCCTATGGGGGGAGTGAGCTGCATGATACCCTATGGGGGGAGTGAGCTGCGTAATGCCCTATGGGGAGGGTGAGCTGCCTGATACCCTATGGGGAGGGTGAGCTGCATGATGCCCTATGGGGGAATGAGCTGCATGATGCTTTATGGGGGGAGTGAGCTGCATGATGCCCTATGGGGGGAGTGAGCTCCATGATGCCCTATGGGGAGGGTGAGCTGCCTGATACCCTATGGGGAGGGTGAGCTGCATGATGCCCTATGGGGGGAGTGAGCTGCATGATGCCCTATGGGGGAGCTGTATGATGCCCTATGAGGGGGCTACATTATATTCCATGAAGGGGCTGCATTATACCTTATGAGGGGGGTTGCACTATACTCTAAGGGGGCTACATTATACCCTATGGGGGCTGCATTATACTCTGAGGCTGGTTGCATTATATTCTATGGGGGCCTACATTATATTCTGTAGGGGGCTGCATTATATTCTGTGAGGGGAATACATTGTACCCTATGAGGGGGCTACTTTATTTTGTTTGAGGGGGCTACCCCAACCCCTGCTACATAATTAAGACGTGTACTACCTTATATTATACCCTGATATTAGCGTGTTTTATCGCACAATTGGTGGTCTTGTTTTTATTTCTATGTAGCTACATAGTGGGCCCCAAGAATGATTTTCTCTGGTGGGCCCAAGGTGCTCCAGTCCGACGCTGGCTGTATATACATCACACAGAAGATGCTGGGACTGCTGCATGTACATCACACAGGAGACGCTGGGACTGCTGTATACAGATAATAATAATAATCTTTATTTATATAGCGCCAACATATTCTGCAGCGCTTTACAGTTTAACAGTTTCAAACACAAAAGTCATAAGTAACAACGTTAACAATACAATAATTAAAGCAAAATAAGACGACCCTGCTCGTGAGAGCTTACAATCTACAATGAGGAGAAATAGGAGAAGCTGGAACTGCTGTACATACATATCATTGAATACATTGAGACTGCTATATATGCATCACAGGAGACTCTGAGGTCATCTAAATTACAGGAGGGGCTTGGGGTCATAGACATCACATGAGATGCTGGGACATATTCATCACCGAGGAGGCTGGGGGGAATAGACATCACTGAGGGGCTATATACATCACTAGGAAGCACAGACAGCACTGGGGGTGTATATGTCCCTGGGGGGAATATAAATCACTGGTGGGGTCACATACATCACTGGGTGCTATATATATCACAGGTGGAGGGGATATACAGTACTTGGGGGATATACTGCACCTTTTGGGTAAATGCAACACTGGGGAATATATACATCACTTGGGAACCCATACAGCCATAGGGGGATATACAGCACTGGGGCAGGGGGATATACAGCACTGGGGGGGGGGGAGGGGGGACAGGCATTGCCGGGGAGGCACATGCACCATGTTCCAAATTGTTATGCAAATTATATTTTTTTTGGATTTTCCTAAATGGTCGGTGCAAGTGACAGTCAGTCTAATAAAAGTCTTCACCAGTTAGAATATACGTTGAATTTTATTGAAGAAACCTCCCAATTATAACAGTATAATCTCCAAAATGAATAAAAACTCACTGTTCAAAATTATTAGGCACAGTAGAATCTCTAAACATTTGCTATGTTTTAAAGAACTGAAAATGCCCATTAGTGAAATTTGCAGCATTAGGAGGTCACATTCACTGAACAAAAAAGCTATTTAACTCCAAAACATCCTAACAGGCCAAGTTACATGTTAAAGGGAACCTGTCACCCCGTTTTTTCAGTAGGAGATAAAAATACCGTTAAATAGGGCCTGAGCTGTGCTTTACAATAGGGTATTTTTTGTCCCCTGATTCCCTACCTATGCTGCCGAAATACCTTACAAAAGTGTCCTTTTTCGCCTGTCAATCAGGCTGGTCAGGTCAGATGGGCGTGGTCACAGCGCTGTTTCTCCCCCACATCTTGCTTATGTTCCCGTTGGTCTCGTAGTGCTTCTCGCATGCGCAAGTGCCGAATGCATTGCGCAGCTGTAGAAAAAGAGCGCGCTCGCCGCTATTCAGCGGTTTCTCGGTGGGCGCGGCCATCTTCATGAGGCTGCGCGTGCGCAGATGGAGTCTCCTGCTTCCCGGGGCTTCAGGAAAATGGCCGCGGGATGCCACGCGTGCGCAGATGGACATCCCGCGGCCATTTTCCTGAAGCCCCGGGAAGCAGGAGACTCCATCTGCGCGGCCTTAGGAAGATTACAAAAAATGGACACACCTGATAAATGCTGCGATCCAACTACCGCAGCACTACCACTCATAACCACCGGAGGGAGCCCAAGAGCAGAATTCACAACAGTACCCCCCCTTGAGGAGGGGTCACCGAACCCTCACCAGAGCCCCCAGGCCGATCAGGACGAGCCAAATGAAAGGCACGAACCAAATCGTCAGCATGAACATCGAAGGCAACAACCCAAGAATTATCTTCCTGGCCATAACCCTTCCATTTGACCAGATACTGAAGCTTCCGCCTCGAAAAACGAGAATCCAAAATCTTCAACTCCCCATCAATCAACACCGGGGCCGGAGGATCAGCAGAGGGAACAACGGGCACCACATACTTCCGCAACAAAGATCTATGGAATACATTATGGATGGAAAAAGAGGCTGGAAGGGCCAAACGAAAAGACACCGGATTAATAATCTCAGAAATCCTATAAGGACCAATAAACCGAGGCTTGAACTTAGGGGAAGAAACCTTCATAGGAACATGACGGGAAGACAACCAAACCAAATCCCCTACCCGAAGCCGGGAACCAACACACCGACGACGGTTAGCAAAACGCTGAGCCTCCTCCTGAGACAACACCAAATTGTCCACCACATGAGCCCAAATCCGCTGCAGCCTGTCAACCACAGAATCCACACCAGGACAATCAGAAGGCTCAACCTGTCCTGAAGAAAAACGAGGATGAAAACCAAAATTTCAAAAAAAAGGCGAAACCAAGGTAGTAGAACTAGCCCGATTATTAAGGGCAAACTCGGCCAATGGCAAGAACGCCACCCAATCATCCTGATCAGCAGACACAAAGCATCTCAAATAAGTTTCCAAAGTCTCATTAGTTCGCTCGGTCTGGCCATTTGTCTGAGGATGAAATGCGGAAGAAAAAGACAAATCAATGCCCAGCCTAGCACAAAAGGCCCGCCAAAACCTAGAAACAAACTGGGAACCTCTATCGGACACAATATTCTCCGGGATGCCATGCAAACGAACCACATGCTGAGAAAACAACGGAACCAAATCAGAAGAGGAAGGTAATTTAGGCAAAGGTACCAAATGAACCATCTTAGAAAACCAGTCACAAACCACCCAGATAACCGACATCTTCTGGGAAACCGGAAGATCTGAAATAAAATCCATAGAAATATGCATCCAAGGCCTCTCAGGGACCGGCAAAGGCAGAAGCAACCCACTAGCGCGAGAACAGCAAGGCTTGGCCCGCGCACAAATCCCACAGGACTGCACAAAAGAACGCACATCCCACGACAAAGAAGGCCACCAAAAGGACCTACCAACCAAATCTCTGGTACCAAAAATCCCAGGATGGCCAGCCAACACAGAACAATGAACCTCAGAAATCACTTTACTAGTCCATCTATCAGGAACAAACAGTTTCCCCACTGGACAGGGGTCAGGTTTATCAGCCTGAAATTCCTGAAGAACCCGTCGTAAATCAGGGGAGATGGCAGAAAGAATCACCCCTTCCTTCAGAATGCCGACCGGCTCAAGGACCCCAGGAGAATCAGGCAAAAAACTCCTAGAGAGGGCATCCGCCTTAAAATTCTTAGTACCAGGAAGGTACGAGACCACAAAATCAAAACGGGAGAAAAACAGGGACCATCGAGCCTGTCTAGGATTCAGTCGTTTGGCAGACTCGAGGTAAATCAGATTCTTATGATCGGTCAAGACCACAATACGGTGCTTGTCCCCCTCAAGCCAATGACGCCACTCCTCAAATGCCCACTTCATAGCCAACAACTCCCGATTGCCGACATCATATTTGCGTTCCGCAGGTGAAAACTTCCGAGAAAAGAAGGCACACGGTTTCATCAAGTAACCATCAGAATTCCTCTGAGACAAAACGGCCCCTGCCCCAATCTCAGACGCGTCAACCTCAACCTGAAATGGAAGAGAAACATCCGGCTGACGCAACACAGGGGCAGAAGTAAATCGGCGTTCAAGCTCCTGAAAGGCAGAAACAGCCGCAGAGGACCGATTCGTCACATCAGCGCCTTTCTTCGTCAAATCGGTCAGAGGTTTAACCACACTGGAGAAGTTGGCAATGAAACGACGATAAAAATTAGCAAAGCCCAAGAATTTCTGAAGGCTCTTCACAGATGTGGGCTGAATCCAATCATGAATGGCCTGAGCCTTAACCGGATCCATTTCTATAGATGAGGGAGAAAAAATGAAACCCAAAAAAGAAACCTTCTGCACTCCAAAGAGGCACTTCGACCCCTTCACAAATAAAGCATTATCACGGAGGATCTGAAATACCATCCTGACCTGTTTCACATGAGACTCCCAATCATCGGAAAAAAACAAAATATCATCCAAATATACAACCATGAATTTATCAAGATAACTCCGAAAGATATCATGCATGAAGGATTGGAACACAGATGGAGCATTAGAGAGTCCGAATGGCATCACAAGGTATTCAAAATGGCCTTCGGGCATATTAAATGCAGTTTTCCATTCGTCACCCTGCTTAATACGAATAAGATTATATGCCCCTCGAAGGTCAATCTTAGTAAACCAGCTAGCCCCCTTAATCCTAGCAAACAAATCAGTATGCAAGGGCAAAGGGTATTGAAATTTGACCATGATCTTATTCAAGAGGCGATAATCAATACACGGTCTCAAGGAGCCATCCTTCTTGGCAACAAAAAAAAAACCTGCTCCCAATGGTGAAGAAGATGGCCGAATATGCCCCTTCTCCAAAGACTCCTTAATATAGCTCCGCATGGCGGCATGTTCTGGCACAGACAGGTTGAAAAGTCGACCCTTAGGGAACTTACAACCTGGAATTAAGTCAATAGCACAATCATAGTCCCTATGTGGTGGAAGGGAACTAGATTTAGGCTCATCGAATACATCCTGGAAATCTGACAAAAACTCAGGAATTTCAGAAGAGGGGGAAGAGGAAATTGACATCAAAGGAACATGATCATGAACCCCCTGACAACCCCAACTAGTCACAGACATGGATTTCCAATCTAACACCGGATTATGTAGCTGTAACCATGGAAAACCCAGCACAATATCATCATGCAAATTATGCAACACCAAAAAACGACAATCTTCCTGATGGGCTGGCGCCATGCGCATGGTCAGCTGTGTCCAAAACTGAGGTTTATTTTTAGCCAACGGTGTAGCATCAATCCCCCTTAAAGGAATAGGGTTCTGCAAAAGCTGCAAGGGGAAACCACAACGTCTGGCAAATTCCAAGTCCATTAAATTCAGAGCGGCGCCTGAATCCACAAATGCCATGACAGAAAATGACGATAATGAGAAGATCAAGGTCACAGATAACAGAAATTTTGGTTGTACAGTACTGATGGTAACAGAACTAGCGATTCTCTTTGTACGCTTAGGGCAATCAGAAATAACATGAGCAGAATCGCCGCAGTAAAAACACAACCTATTCTGACGCCTAAATCCTTGTCGTTCAGCTCTAGACAAAATCCTATCACACTGCATAGGCTCAGGGCTCCTCTCGGATGACAACGCCACAGTGTGCAAACTCTGCGCTCGCGCAAGCGCCGATCAATCTGAATGGCCAGAGACATAGAATCACTGAGACCAGCAGGCATGGGGAACCCCACCATAACATCTTTAACGGATTCAGAACGACCCTTTCTGAAAATTGCCGCCAAGGCATCCTCATTCCATTTAGTCAGTACAGACCATTTTCTAAATTTCTGGCAATACGATTCTGCCGCTTCTTGACCCTGACACAGGGCCAACAAGATCTTCTCAGCTTGATCCACAGAATTAGGCTCATCATACAATAACCCCAATGCTTGAAAGAAAGAATCAACATTAAGCAAAGCAGGATTACCAGATTCCAGGGAAAATGCCCAATCCTGTGGGTCACCACGCAGCAAGGATATGATGATTTTAACCTGCTGAATGGGATCACCAGAAGAACGGGGTCTCAATGCAAAAAACAGTTTACAATTATTTTTGAAACTCAAAAATTTGGATCTGTCACCAAAAAGTAAATCAGGAGTGGGAATCTTAGGTTCTAAGGCAGGAGTCTGAATAATAAAATCTGAAATACCCTGTACCCTAGCAGCAAGCTGATCCACCCGAGAAACTAACTCCTGAACATTCATGTTAATACTAGGTTCCGTAGCCACCCAGAGATTAAGAGGGAAGAGAACACAGAATAGACTGGAGAAAAAAAAATGGCTCAAGAGCTTCCTTCCCTTCTTCTGAGATGCATTTAACTCATTGTGGGCCAGTTGTACTGTCATGATCTGGTGGCCTAGGAGCAGCATGAGACGTACTCTGGAGAAGGTGGTGCCTTTACTGACCGCAAACCCTGAACTAGCAGCGCAGCTAGAAGTAGCCGTGGGGGGTACCTAACACTCCCTAGACCCCTCGACACCGCCTAAGAACTAACTACCCCTAAAGACAGAAACAGGAAAACTATCTTGCCTCAGAGAAAATCCCCAAAGGATAGACAGCCGCCCACAAATATTGACTGTGAAAGGAGAGGGAAATAACATACGCAGACATGAAATCAGGATTTAGCATAGGAGGCCATACTAGCTAAAAAGGAAGAATAGGACAGAGTACTATGAGGTCAGTATAAAAACACTAGAAAATATCCACCACAGAAAATACAAAACACCACATCTGACTAAAGACATGGAAGGTATATCTGCATCCCCAGAGACACAGCTAGGCTGCAAAAAATCCTTCACAGACAAAGCTGGACAAAACAAAACAAGAAAATGCACAGACTATAAGGTCCACAGCAGGTGGACAGCAAAAACAAGGCCAGAACCTATCTTTGAAGAAATAAACAGCAGACCAGGAGAGACCAAGAATGGATGTGAATCCTCCAAAAACAATGGACAACTGGCACTGACAAAGGATAAAGCAGGACTTAAATAGCCCAGCCCAAATTACAAAAAATGGACACACCTGATAAATGCTGCGATCCAACTACCACAGCACTACCACTCATAACCTCCGGAGGGAGCCCAAGAGCAGAATTCACAACAGGTGAGATGCTCTGCAGGACAGAGAATAGCAAAGAGATATAGGTTAAATGCTCTGCAGGATAGGGGGATAGTATGCAGGTATACTTGAAATGCTCTGCAGAAAAGATATTAGTATAGAATTATAGGTGAGATGCTCTGCAGCACAGAAGAATGTTGGCGAAAATTGCCCACATAAAAAACTACCGACAAGTTTATTAAGAACAGTTTATTAAGGAGTTCTAATAACAACAATAACTTAAGTTTATTAAACAATCATTGCACATCTGCAAATAATTAGCTGCCGGGTGATTGTCCTTGACTTCCATGGGCTCCATTGAAATACAATACAGCACAACACAGGCAGCAAAGAAAATGCAGAATGGATCTCAACAAAGGTCTCTGGGCCCAGTTGACTTCTCCAGGTTCTACAGGTTCAGTTTACTCATCCCTAGTCCCAGAGTACGGATTCTGTTCTTGGGAGTTGTCATTCCACTGTGCTAACAATAATTCTACTCTCATTGTGGTGTGTCTGGGCCTAGAGACCCTTATTCCACTCTCATTGTGGTGTGTCTGGGCCTAGAGACCCTTATTCTACTCTCATTGTGGTGTGTCTGGGCCTAGAGACCCTTATTCCACTCTCATTGTGGTGTGGCTGGGCCTAGAGCCCTTATTCCACTCTCAGTGTCCTGTGTATGGGCCTAGAGACCCTTATTCCACTCTCATTGTGGTGTATCTGGGCCTAGAGACCCTTATTCCCCTCTCAGTGTACTGTGTATGGGCCTAGAGACCCTTATTCCACTCTCATTGTGGTGTGTCTGGGCCTAGAGACCCTTATTCTACTCTCATTGTGGTGTGTCTGGGCCTAGAGACCCTTATTCCACTCTCATTGTGGTGTGTCTGGGCCTAGAGACCCTTATTCTACTCTCATTGTGGTGTGTCTGGGCCTAGAGACCCTTATTCCACTCTCATTGTGGTGTGTCTGGGCCTAGAGACCCTTATTCCACTCTCAGTGTCCTGTGTATGGGCCTAGAGACCCTTATTCCACTCTCATTGTGGTGTGTCTGGGCCTAGAGACCCTTATTCCCCTCTCAGTGTACTGTGTATGGGCCTAGAGACCGTTATTCCACTCTCATTGTGGTGTGTCTGGGCCTAGAGACCCTTATTCTACTCTCATTGTGGTGTGTCTGGGCCTAGAGACCCTTATTCCACTCTCATTGTGGTGTGTCTGGGCCTAGAGACCCTTATTCCACTCTCATTGTGGTGTGTCTGGGCCTAGAGACCCTTATTCCCCTCTCAGTGTCCTGTGTATGGGCCTAGAGACCCTTATTCCACTCGCATTGTGGTGTGTCTGGGCCTAGAGACCCTTATTCCCCTCTCAGTGTACTGTGTATGGGCCTAGAGACCCTTATTCTACTCTCATTGTGGTGTGTCTGGGCCTAGAGACCCTTATTCCACTCTCATTGTGGTGTGTCTGGGCCTAGAGACCCTTATTCTACTCTCATTGTGGTGTGTCTGGGCCTAGAGACCCTTATTCCACTCTCATTGTGGTGTGTCTGGGCCTAGAGACCCTTATTCCACTCTCAGTGTCCTGTGTATGGGCCTAGAGACCCTTATTCCACTCTCATTGTGGTGTGTCTGGGCCTAGAGACCCTTATTCCCCTCTCAGTGTACTGTGTATGGGCCTAGAGACCGTTATTCCACTCTCATTGTGGTGTGTCTGAGCCTAGAAACCCTTATTCTACTCTCATTGTGGTGTGTCTGGGCCTAGAGACCCTTATTCCACTCTCATTGTGGTGTGTCTGGGCCTAGAGACCCTTATTCTACTCTCATTGTGGTGTGTCTGGGCCTAGAGACCCTTATTCCACTCTCATTGTGGTGTGTCTGGGCCTAGAGACCCTTATTCCACTCTCAGTGTCCTGTGTATGGGCCTAGAGACCCTTATTCCACTCTCATTGTGGTGTGTCTGGGCCTAGAGACCCTTATTCCCCTCTCAGTGTACTGTGTATGGGCCTAGAGACCGTTATTCCACTCTCATTGTGGTGTGTCTCGGCCTAGAGACCCTTATTCTACTCTCATTGTGGTGTGTCTGGGCCTAGAGACCCTTATTCCACTCTCATTGTGGTGTGTCTGGGCCTAGAGACCCTTATTCTACTCTCATTGTGGTGTGTCTGGGCCTAGAGACCCTTATTCCACTCTCATTGTGGTGTGTCTGGGCCTAGAGACCCTTATTCAAATCCACTCTGCATTTCCTTCCATCCTATGCCTGCCTGCACCTGCAGTATATGTGTATGATACATAACTAGGTAGGGTCTGTTCACTCTTACTCTTGGTAGTCATAAGTGGACAGGGAAGGAAGTGCAGGCGCCAGATTCACTGCCACTGAAGTCAATGGGAGAGCGGAGCTGCTATGGCACTTCCGCTCCTCTGACAGATTCTGACAGAATCTCACCTTTCTGCAGTGCCTTCTCGGCTTCCAGGACCATTTATCTCTACCAGCAGCACCCTGCTTTTGGTGGGAACCCACTGAGATGATAATGTATTAGATCTGACCTGCAGTCCCATGTAACTCCACAGATAATACAGTGATTCTTTTGTGAGTACTGATAGCAGTGATGGCTCCTCTGGATTACACTGCTGCTGGTTCTGCATGTGCTGCTGATCTGGGCTGGTGGGAGGAATAAGGCAGAATCAGTGTGAGATGAGAGCAGACTAGATCTACAGTATCTATTGCTGATAATGACAGACTGCTACAAACTACAGATCTTCAGCATGTTTGCAGTTTTGCACTAGGTCAGCTGTAAATCACAAGTTGATCACACATCATGTGAACATCCTCACCGTTCACCTCAAATATCATAGATCTGAAACTTTGTGATGCTGCAATTGGCATTTTTCCATGTGGGCAAATTTCTGTGTGGGCAATTTTCCGTGTGGGCAATTTTCCGTGTGGGCAATTTTGCTGTGGGCATTTTTCCTGTGGGCATTTTTCATGTGGGCAATTTTCCTGTGGGCCTTTCTCAGTTAACCCAGAGCTGTATGTGCTTATAACTGAAGGTACCGTTACCCTCAGCAACTTTGCAAAGAGAATAACAACAATCCGTGACGTTGCAGCATCCTGGATAGCGATCTCGTTGTGTTTGACACGCAGCATCGATCTGGATCCCGCTGTGCCATCGCTGGTCGGAGCTAGAAGTCCAGAACTTTATTTGGTCGCCAGGTCGGCGTGTATCGTCATGTTTGACATCAAAAGCAACGACGCCAGCAACGTTTTACATGGAGCTAACAACCAGCGAGAATGAGAAGTGAGTAGCCGTTACGTCACTGGATCGCTCCTGCATCGTTCTGGAGTGGCTGTGTTTGACGTCTCTACCTAAACAGCGACACTCCAGCGATCTAGTTTAGGTCGGCTCGTTGTCTATATCGCTGCAGCGTCGCTGAGTGTGACGGTATCTTAACACAGTACAGCAGAGTTGAACTCATTACAAACATATCTGCAGTTATAGCTCTCTTCTTATAGCCCTGTAGAGCTGTGCCTAATTACAATTAACTCTTGTTCAGCTTCTCTTTTTCAGGCAGACACTGTGGGGGAAGGTGAGTACTTCTCAGCTGACAACACTATAACAGGGGAGTTACAACAATTGGGTTTGTAATGAGGAAAAGTTTAGCTTTACTGTACTGAAATGTATATTTTCTATTAAATGCCGGATTGTATTAGAGAAAAATATATCTGGTTACAATCACGCTGCCAATGTTAGATAGCGTAGGACCGTCCTCTTCAGGGTCACCTTTTCGATGGTGGGATGGCTTTTATACTATTTTTGATCAAAAGCAGTATTACTAAGAACCCTGTGCTATTTAAATGCACTTTTGCTTTTTACTTATTTAGTTACAGCAAGGTTTTTGCTTATTTTGTTTCTTGTAGGTTTTATATGCTTTATGGCCAATGTGAAGATGTGTTTGTTTGCTGCATATACTGTATACCAACTTAAACCAAGCTAAATTTTTGTGTTTTTTCTTGTGATTTGGACAGTATAAATTGAGTGAGGTTCCTATTAATGCTATCAAAAAAGGTTTCTATGTAGGAGAAATGGACTGTCACACCCATCATAAAACCTCAAACTTTATTTCAAAAGATTACAAAAAACTGGCCTAAGAACATACAAAAAACCTCATCCATCCTGTTGGGTCATTCTAATGATGCTGCTGATCCCCTGCTGATTTGCGGGCCAAAAATCTGCAACATATTACCCTAACAGATTTGTGTATGAAATTATAATCCTTAATTTTATCCAAATAATTTACACAAAATCAGCAGAATGAATTGAACTGTTGTACAGGATTTTATTTAACAGTCAATTTATTGATGCAGATTTTCACAGCAGGGTTCATCCTTTGCATTACATAGCAAGAAACCTACAGTAAATTTGTAGGATTTCGCCAGTCAAATCCACAAAATATGTATGATTTGGTACAGATTTTGCTACTTCTGATTGTGCTATGGACTTTCTGTAACAGATCAGTTAGATTGCAACATACTTTTAGAGGGTTACTCTATTAACATAGGGGATATTCTCATGGCATAGGGTGGGTCCGACCTCTGTGACACCACTGATAGCGAGATAGGGGCTTTTGAACCCTATGAAAAGGGCTCTGCAGCCCTGTCCTGAATGGAACAGCCTCCAGTCCATTAATTGTTTATACGACTGGCAAGTGCTATACTCCAGCGGTCCTATAGACAATGAGTGTAGCCAGGGCTGCCACTAGAAATTTCGGGGCCCCATACTGGCAAAATTTTCGGGGCCCCCTTGAGACTCCGCCCAGGCTCCACCCCAACCCCACCTCCAGGCTCCACCCCTCGAGCTGTCCACAGTCCCACCGCTCTCTCTTGGAAAAACTCCACTTCTCACCTATCACACATTAACAGTTCCCATCACCAGATCACACATATAGCCGGCAGCTTTTGTTTTGGCCAAAAGATTTTTTAAGCCGCCACCATAACACAGTAGACACTTTTGGCCGGGCCCTACTCTACTTTAATCTATTAAATATTTTTTAAAATATGCAATACAATTTAGGTATATTTTTATTTATTTTTCAATTTTTTAAATGACCAATAATATCACATACAAAGAACAAATACCACAGCACTATGACCAGATGACATATTACCACCACAGTGATCGAATATCACATACAAAGAACAAATACCGCTACACCATGACCAGACCACATATTACCACCACATAGTGACTGAATGCTACTATTCTGATCAGTAATAAAAAAAAAGCACCATACTATCACCATAAGTGCCATTAGACACAGGAGATCTGTACTTAGTATGCAGCGTCTGTGTACAGATAATACAGTGATCACTAGTGAAATTATACACAGGAGCTCTGTATGCAGTGTATAGTGTCAGTGTATAGGTAACACACTGACTCACCAGTGACGTCTCTAGGTGAAGTCCTTCATCTTTCATCCAGCACAGACCGCCATCATTTCATCCAGCCAGGACTCGTTTCTGCAGGAAATTAACACAGTTATCTCGAGCTCTGCTTGTAGAATACATTAATTAATTTTCCCAACTTCTACATTACACCACATGAAGAAAAAGAGGCGACATAGTATCACTCTACACAGTAACAGGATCGCCCCCTCATTTAAAACAGTATCCTCAAAAAATAAAATAAATACATCACTGCAGTAATAATATCCCTAAATTAGTCCCTATGGTAATAATATTCCCCATCCTGGCCACCGTGTGTCTCATTCCTGGCGTCAGCCATATGTTCTCCCATCCTGCCCTCATGAGTATCCATTCTGCCCCATATGATCTCCCCATCCTGACCCATTTGTCTCCATCATATCCATCCTGCCCCATGATCCTGCAAGATCTGTCTCCAATTCTGCCTCCAGTGTCTCCAATCCTTCCCCATCTGTCTCCAGTAATGCCCTCATGTCTTTCATCATACCCCGTATCTCCATTTTGCCCGTGTCCAGCATCTCTGCCCCTGTGTCCAGCATCTCTGCCCCTGTGTCCAGCATCTCTGCCCCTGTGTCCAGCATCTCTGCCCCTGTGTCCAGCATCTCTGCCCCTGTGTCCAGCATTCTGCCCCTGTGTCCAGCATCTCTGCCCCTGTGTCCAGCATCTCTGCCCCTGTGTCCAGCATCTCTGCCCCTGTGTCCAGCATCTCTGCCCCTGTGTCCAGCATCTCTGCCCCTGTGTCCAGCATTCTGCCCCTGTGTCCAGCATCTCTGCCCCTGTGTCCAGCATCTCTGCCCCTGTGTCCAGCATCTCTGCCCCTGTGTCCAGCATCTCTTCCCCTGTGTCGAGCATTCTGCCCCTGTGTCCAGCATCTCTGCCCCTGTGTCCAGCATCTCTGCCCCTGTGTCCAGCATCTCTGCCCCTGTGTCCAGCATTCTGCCCCTGTGTCCAGCATCCTGCCCCTTTGTCCAGCATACTGCCCCTTTGTCCAGCATACTGCTCCTGTGTCCAGCATTCTGCCCCTGTGTCCAGCATTCTGCCCCTGTGTCCAGCATTCTGCCCCTGTGTCCAGCATTCTGCCCATGTGTCCAGCATACTGCCCCTTTGTCCAGCATACTGCCCCTTTGTCCAGCATAATGCCCCTGTGTAGCATAATGCCCCTGTGTCCAGCATAATGCCCCTGTGTCCAGCATAATGCCCCTGTGTCAAGCATAGTGCCCCTGTGTCAAGCATAATGCCCGTGTCCAGCATTCTGCCCCTGTGTCCAGCTTTCTGCCCCTTTGTCCAGCATAATGCCCGTGTCCAGCTTTCTGCCCCTTTGTCCAGCATAATGCCCCTGTGTCCAGAATACTGCCCCTTTGTCCAGCATAATGCCCCTGTGTCCAGCATTCTTCCCCTGTGTCCAGCATAATGCCCCTGTGTCCAGAATACTGCCCCTGTGTCCAGCATAATGCCCCTGTCTGTGTCCAGCTTTCTGCCCCTTTGTCCAGCATTCTGCCCCCGTGTCCAGCATCTCCTCTGCCCGTGTCCAGCTTTCTGCCCCTTTGTCCAGCATAATGCCCCTGTGTCCAGAATACTGCCCCTTTGTCCAGCATAATGCCCCTGTGTCCAGAATACTGCCCCTTTGTCCAGCATAATGCCCCTTTGTCCAGCATTCTTCCCGTGTCCAGCATAATGCCCCTGTGTCCAGCTTTCTGCCCCTTTGTCCAGCATAATGCCCCTGTGTCCAGAATACTGCCCCTTTGTCCAGCATTCTGCCCCTGTGTCCAGCATAATGCCCCTGTCTGTGTCCAGCTTTCTACCCCTTTGTCCAGCATTCTGCCCCTGTGTCCAGCATCTCCTCTGCCCCAGCATGCCCAGTATTCTGCCCCCGTGTCCAGCATACTGCCCCGGGCTCCCTCCCCTGGATCGCCGCTACCAAAAAAAAAAAAAAACTTCTTACCTTGCCATGCTCCCGCGGCGGGCAAAGCTCCTCGACGCAGGTGAAGGACGCACTCGCCAGCGGCTGACGATGACGTCAGACGCCGGCGAGGTGCGACTGCGCACTGCCGCTGTTCAAGTCAGCTGCCAGCCTCCGACTGGCTGGCGGCGACTGTTAACTATTGACGTGCGGGCACGGGCCAGCACGTCAATAGTGAGCCGCAGCGCCTGCAGGGGGGGGCCCGGTGAGCAGATGAGACGGGGCCCGATGCGGGCCCCCTCTGCCCACCGGGCCCCATACGCCAGTCATGGCTGTCATGCCCTGATGGCGGCCCTGAGTGTAGCAGACGCCATGAAAACCTTTGCTTCATTCACGACAGGGCTGCAGTGAGCTCTTGGGATGAGACGGGGTACCAGCAGTTGGATCCCTGTAATCGGCGAGTTATCCTCTATCCAAAAGATAGGGTTTACCATGTTTTTATGGAAAGAACCCTTTAAGGTGCAAATAAGGAATATGGCCTTTATCAATGCAGAATCTGGAATGTAACTTTGACTCATACAGACTATCTAAAGTACATTACATTTTTAGACCATATTCATTCATTTAATGGTAAATTCTGCCAATTACTGTATTTATTTTACATAACTTTATTGAAGTGAAGGTGCTGCCCACAGCCACCTCCCTTAAGTATATACAGTACAGACCAAAAGTTTGGACACACCTTCTCATTTAAAGATTTTTCTGTATTTTCATGACTATGAAAATTGTACATTCACACTGAAGGCATCAAAACTATGAATTAACACATGTGGAATTATATACTTAACAAAAAAGTGTGAAACAACTGAAATTATGTCTTATATTCTCGGTTCTTCAAAGTAGCCACCTTTTGCTTTGATGACTGCTTTGCACACTCTTGGCATTCTCTTGATAGTAACATAGTAACATAGTAACATAGTTAGTAAGGCCGAAAAAAGACATTTGTCCATCCAGTTCAGCCTATATTCCATCATAATAAATACCCAGATCTACGTCCTTCTACAGAACCTAATAATTGTATGATACAATATTGTTCTGCTCCAGGAAGACATCCAGGCCTCTCTTGAACCCCTCGACTGAGTTCGCCATCACCACCTCCTCAGGCAAGCAATTCCAGATTCTCACTGCCCTAACAGTAAAGAATCCTCTTCTATGTTGGTGGAAAAACCTTCTCTCCTCCAGACGCAAAGAATGCCCCCTTGTGCCCGTCACCTTCCTTGGTATAAACAGATCCTCAGCGAGATATTTGTATTGTCCCCTTATATACTTATACATGGTTATTAGATCGCCCCTCAGTCGTCTTTTTTCTAGACTAAATAATCCTAATTTCGCTAATCTATCTGGGTATTGTAGTTCTCCCATCCCCTTTATTAATTTTGTTGCCCTCCTTTGTACTCTCTCTAGTTCCATTATATCCTTCCTGAGCACCGGTGCCCAAAACTGGACACAGTACTCCATGTGCGGTCTAACTAGGGATTTGTACAGAGGCAGTATAATGCTTTCATCATGTGTATCCAGACCTCTTTTAATGCACCCCATGATCCTGTTTGCCTTGGCAGCTGCTGCCTGGCACTGGCTGCTCCAGGTAAGTTTATCATTAACTAGGATCCCCAAGTCCTTCTCCCTGTCAGATTTACCCAGTGGTTTCCCGTTCAGTGTGTAATGGTGATATTGATTCCCTCTTCCCATGTGTATAACCTTACATTTATCATTGTTAAACCTCATCTGCCACCTTTCAGCCCAAGTTTCCAACTTATCCAGATCCATCTGTAGCAGAATACTATCTTCTCTTGTATTAACTGCTTTACATAGTTTTGTATCATCTGCAAATATCGATATTTTACTGTGTAAACCTTCTACCAGATCATTAATGAATATGTTGAAGAGAACAGGTCCCAATACTGACCCCTGCGGTACCCCACTGGTCACAGCGACCCAGTTAGAGACTATACCATTTATAACCACCCTCTGCTTTCTATCACTAAGCCAGTTACTAACCCATTTACACACATTTTCCCCCAGACCAAGCATTCTCATTTTGTGTACCAACCTCTTGTGCGGCACGGTATCAAACGCTTTGGAAAAATCGAGATATACCACGTCCAATGACTCACCGTGGTCCAGTCTATAGCTTACCTCTTCATAAAAACTGATTAGATTGGTTTGACAGGAGCGATTTCTCATAAACCCATGCTGATATGGAGTTAAACAGTTATTCTCATTGAGATAATCCAGAATAACATCCCTCAGAAACCCTTCAAATATTTTACCAACAATAGAGGTTAGACTTACTGGCCTATAATTTCCAGGTTCACTTTTAGAGCCCTTTTTGAATATTGGCACCACATTTGCTATGCGCCAGTCCTGCGGAACAGACCCTGTCGCTATAGAGTCACTAAAAATAAGAAATAATGGTTTATCTATTACATTACTTAGTTCTCTTAGTACTCGTGGGTGTATGCCATCCGGACCCGGAGATTTATCTATTTTAATCTTATTTAGCCGGTTTCGCACCTCTTCTTGGGTTAGATTGGTGACCCTTAATATAGGGTTTTCATTGTTTCTTGGGATTTCACCTAGCATTTCATTTTCCACCGTGAATACCGTGGAGAAGAAGGTGTTTAATATGTTAGCTTTTTCCTCGTCATCTACAACCATTCTTTCCTCACTATTTTTTAAGGGGCCTACATTTTCAGTTTTTATTCTTTTACTATTGATATAGTTGAAGAACAGTTTGGGATTAGTTTTACTCTCCTTAGCAATGTGCTTCTCTGTTTCCTTTTTGGCAGCTTTAATTAGTTTTTTAGATAAAGTATTTTTCTCCCTATAGTTTTTTAGAGCTTCAATGGTGCCATCCTGCTTTAGTAGTGCAAATGCTTTCTTTTTACTGTTAATTGCCTGTCTTACTTCTTTGTTTAGCCACATTGGGTTTTTCCTATTTCTAGTCCTTTTATTCCCACAAGGTATAAACCGCTTACACTGCCTATTTAGGATGTTCTTAAACATTTCCCATTTATTATCTGTATTCTCATTTCTGAGGATATTGTCCCAGTCTACCAGATTAAGGGCATCTCTAAGCTGTTCAAACTTTGCCTTCCTAAAGTTCAATGTTTTTGTGACTCCCTGACAAGTCCCCCTAGTGAAAGACAGGTGAAACTGCACAATATTGTGGTCGCTATTTCCTAAATGCCCAACCACCTGCAGATTTGTTATTCTGTCAGGTCTATTAGATAGTATTAGGTCTAAAAGTGCTGCTCCTCTGGTTGGATTCTGCACCAATTGTGAAAGATAATTTTTCTTGGTTATTAGCAGAAACCTGTTGCCTTTATGGGTTTCACAGGTTTCTGTTTCCCAGTTAATATCCGGGTAGTTAAAGTCCCCCATAACCAGGACCTCATTATGGGTTGCAGCTTCATCTATCTGCTTTAGAAGTAGACTTTCCATGCTTTCTGTTATATTTGGGGGTTTGTAACAGACCCCAATGAGAATTTTGTTACCATTTTTCCCTCCATGAATTTCAACCCATATGGACTCGACATCCTCATTCCCTTCGCTAATATCCTCCCTTAAAGTGGACTTTAGACAAGACTTTACATAGAGACAAACCCCTCCTCCTCTCCGATTTTTACGATCCTTTCTAAACAGACTGTAACCCTGTAAGTTAACTGCCCAGTCATAGCTTTCATCTAACCATGTCTCGGTTATTCCCACTATGTCAAAGTTACCTGTAGATATTTCTGCTTCTAGTTCTTCCATCTTGTTTGTCAGGCTTCTGGCGTTTGCGAGCATGCAGTTTAGAGGATTTTGTTTTGTTCCAATCTCCTCACTGTGGATTGTTTTAGAAATGTTCTTACCTCCCTTCTGAGTATGTTTTCCTGGGTCGTCTTTGTTCGAGTCTAATGTTTTTCTTCCCGTCCCCTCTTCTTCTAGTTTAACGCCCTCCTGATGAGTGTAGCGAGTCTTCTGGCGAATGTGTGTTTCCCAGGTTTGTTGAGGTGTAGTCCGTCTCTGGCGAGGAGTCCATCATACCAGTAATTCACACCGTGGTCCAGGAATCCAAATCCTTGTTGTCTGCACCATCGTCTTAGCCAGTTGTTTGCATCAAGGATCCTGTTCCATCTCCTGGTGCCATGCCCGTCTACTGGAAGGATAGAAGAAAAAACTACCTGTGCATCCAGTTCCTTTACTTTCTTCCCCAACTCTTCAAAGTCCTTGCAGATTGTCGGTAGGTCCTTCCTTGCCGTGTCATTGGTGCCAACATGTATCAGAAGAAATGGGTGGACGTCCTTGGAGCTGAAGAGCTTTGGTATCCTATCGGTCACATCCTTGATCATCGCACCTGGAAGGCAGCATACTTCTCTTGCAGTTATGTCCGGTCTGCAGATGGCTGCTTCGGTGCCTCTCAGTAGTGAGTCTCCCACCACCACCACTCTTCGTTGCTTCTTGGCTGTACTTTTTGCTGTCACTTGTTGCTGTGTGCCCTTTTCTTTTTTGCTTGCTGGTATTGCTTCATTCTTAGGTGTGCCATCTTCATCCTCTACAAAGATTTGATATCGGTTCTTCAGTTGTGTGGTTGGTGATTTCTCCATGGTCTTCTTGCTTCTTTTGGTCACATGCTTCCACTCATCTGCTTTTGGAGGTTCTCTGACACTTTTTGCACCTTCTGTGACCAGTAGAGATGCTTCTGTTCTATCTAGAAAGTCTTCATTCTCTTTGATGAGTTTCAAAGTTGCTATTCTTTCTTCCAGACCCCGCACCTTTTCTTCTAAAAGGGCCACTAGTCTACACTTCTGACAGGTGAAATTGGATTCTTCTTCTGGTCGATCTGTGAACATGTAGCACATGCTGCAGCTCACCATGTAGGTTGTCACATCTGCCATGTTGCTCCTAGATCCTGCTGACTTGCTGTGTGTTTTCCTTCTTGTGTAATCTACTCAGCCAAGCTCTCTTGCAATAATGTCCTACAGGCAAAAATTTGCGCGCCGTAAGGTGATGCTTTCGAAGCAGCTGGTCCCGGCTGTACCCAACGATCTTCTAGCTTAGGGAGACTTCGCTTCTCCCAGAAGGCACCTGGAATATGCAAATTAGCCTCCTGAAGCTTGAATCCCTGGTTTGGTGATGCTTTCGAAGCAGCTGGTCCCGGCTGTACCCAACGATCTTCTAGCTTAGGGAGACTTCGCTTCTCCCAGAAGGCACCTGGAATATGCAAATTAGCCTCCTGAAGCTTGAATCCCTGGTTTGGTGATGCTTTCGAAGCAGCTGGTCCCGGCTGTACCCAACGATCTTCTAGCTTAGGGAGACTTCGCTTCTCCCAGAAGGCACCTGGAATATGCAAATTAGCCTCCTGAAGCTTGAATCCCTGGTTTGGTGATGCTTTCGAAGCAGCTGGTCCCGGCTGTACCCAACGATCTTCTAGCTTAGGGAGACTTCGCTTCTCCCAGAAGGCACCTGGAATATGCAAATTAGCCTCCTGAAGCTTGAATCCCTGGTTTGGTGATGCTTTCGAAGCAGCTGGTCCCGGCTGTACCCAACGATCTTCTAGCTTAGGGAGACTTCGCTTCTCCCAGAAGGCACCTGGAATATGCAAATTAGCCTCCTGAAGCTTGAATCCCTCTTTGATAAGTTTCAAGAGGTAGTCACCAGGAATGATTTTTACTTCACAGGTGTGCCCTGTCAGGTTTAATAAGTGGGATTTCTTGCCTTATAAATGGTGTTGGGACCATCAGTTGTGTTGAGCAGAAGTCTGGTGGATACACAGCTGACAGTCCTACTGAATAGACTGTTAGAATTTGTATTATGGCCAGAAAAAAAGCAGCTAAGTAAAGAAAAACAAGTGGCCATCATTGTTTTAAGAAATGAAGGTCAGTCAGTCTGAAAAATTGGGCAAACTTTGAAAGTGTCCCCAAGTGCAGTGGCAAAAACTATCAAGCGCTACAAAGAAACTGGCTCACATGAGGACCGCCCCAGGAAAGGAAGACCAAGAGTCACCTCTGCTTCTGAGGATAAGTTTATCCGAGTTACCAGCCTCAGAAATTGCAGGTTAACAGCAGCTCAGATTAGAGACCAGGTCAATGCCACACAGAGTTCTAGCAGCAGACACATCTCTACAACAACTGTTAAAAGGAGACTTTGTGCAGCAGGCCTTCATGGTAAAATAGCTGCTAGGAAACCACTGCTAAGGACAGGCAACAAGCAGAAGAAACATGTTTGGGCTAAAGAACACAAGGAATGGACATTAGACCAGTGGAAATGATGAGTCCAAATTTGAGATCTTTGGTTCCAACCACCGTGTCTTTGTGCGACGCAGAAAAGGTGAACGGATGGACTCTACATGCCCGGTTCCCACCGCGAAGTATGGAGGAGGAGGTGTGATGGTGTGGGGGTGCTTTGCTGGTGACACTGTTGGGTATTTTTTTCAAAATTGAAGGCATACTGAACCAGCATGGCTACCACAGCATCTTGCAGCGGCATGCTATTCCATCCAGTTTGCGGTTAGTTGGACCATCATTTATTTTTCAACACGACAATGACCCCAAACACACCTTCAGGCTGACCAAGACGGAGAGTGATGGGGTGCTACGCCATATGACCTGGCCTCCACAGTCACCAGACGTGAACCCAATCGAGATGGTTTGAAGTGAGCTGGACCGCAGAGTGAAGGCAAAAGGGCCAACAAGTGCTAAGCATGTCTGGGAACTCCTTCAAGATTGTTGGAAGAGCATTCCCGGTGACTACCTCTTGAAGCTCATCAAGAGAATGCCAAGAGTGTGCAAAGAAGTCATTAAAGCAAAAGGTGGCTACTTTGAAGAACCTAGAATATAAGACATAATTTCAGTTGTTTCACACTTTTTTGTTAAGTATATAATTCCACATGTGTTAATTCATAGTTTTGATGCCTTCAGTGTGAATGTACAATTTTCATAGTCATGAAAATACAGAAAAATCTTTAAATGAGAAGGTGTGTCCAAACTTTTGGTCTGTACTGTATGTTGTGATATAATGCACTGTTTAAATTTGTTTTTTTGCTGTTTGACAATTTGCATGCTGCACTTAGTTGAGGAATAGAGTTAACAGTTGGGACTAACCCAGAATGGCAGGGGCTATTTGGGAAGACAGAAGACGACTTCCTGATAGTGAGTTAGTTAGAGCCAAGTGTTCAGTAGTGAACTGTTAACAGACTGACGTGTTTCAGTGTGTGTTGTTTGCAGAGGGAGGACATCAGAAAATATGTCCTAAGGACCAAAGAAAAGTAACAAGACATTTGACGAGTTGGAACTCAGGCCGGGGAGGCCACCTAAATGGTATGGAACTTTGCTAAGAATGGGGAAGAAGACCCACTAAAAGTGGATTGAAGCCATGAAGGAATTGTACCAGAAGGACATTAGTGATCAGTTATCTATGGGGCAGCACGGTGGCTCAGTGGTTAGCACTGTTGCTTTGCAGCGCTGGTGTCCTGGGATCAAATCCCACTGAAGACAACATCTGCAAGGAGTTTGTATGTTCTCCTATTGTTTGGGTGAGTTTCCTCTGGGTTCTTCCATCTCCTACCACACTCCACAGACATACTGATAGGGAATGTAGATTCTGATTCCCATTGGGGACAGCGATGATAATGTTTGTAAAGCGCTGCGGAATAAGAGAATAAGATATATAAGGAAAGCATAGGAAGGAAGCTCAGTTGTGTATATTGGAATTAAGTAGTGGCCATCATATTGTGAATTAAATTATCCTAAGGAGAGAATTGGACTTTCAAGGTTCTAGTGAAAAGTCATACGATATACCTCAAGCAATAGGGTCCTGATTAGTCAGTTGGGAACTGAGAGTAGTTACACTTTGACCCTTGCGGCCCTCACAGAGAAAGATGAAGTCTCCCATAATCGTTTGCTGGATTGTCATGAGATACAAGAGAAATCAAATGTCATTAGATGGAACCAATAAATGTCCATGTCCGCTTAATGCAAGAGAAGCCTATGTGATGAAAATGTGCTTATAATCTGATGTAAATAGTTCTCATCAAGTTTATGTTCAGTAAAAAGAAATTTATTTTTGGACTTTGGTCTCCCTCAATTTGTTCTCTAAAATCTGGTCCTGGCCTGCCCAATATAGTGGCATCATGCAATCCAGCAAGGTATCCACACACTCACAGCCAAGACCACCATTTTTATGTAGCATTCCGGGGCGCTCGCTCATGGCTACCGCCCCACACCATGTTACATTTATATTCACAATTTCTTCTCTCCAAGACCAGGTTACACTTGTACATTATTTTTTTCACTTGTCAACCATGTGCAATCAGTGTTCAATCTGATTTTTTACAGTAGCAATTATTAATAATTTACAAGACCATTTACATTTTGCAATGTATCTGTAAAAAAATGTATGCTATCCAATGGCTGTACGCCGAACTGGTGGAACCAACTGTGTTTGGATGTAATTAAAATCACAGCATGGTGAAGGGCCGGGGCCTTCCTATAAATACAGGCTTTACCATGACATTAGCCAGAGGTAAGTGTTCACACTAGGCAGTTAGGTCACGGACCTATCCGATCTGAGATTACCTTGATGTTGGTGGATGGGCTCACATTTTTTGGCCAAATTTTATGCTAAGCATCTCATGTGTTTTTTCATAGATTTCACAAGCCATTACGCTATTCACATTTCATGTATCGCACATTTATTTGCTTTACTACAATTGAGTGCAGCCATTGATCTATTTGCTACTGAATTTCGAACAAACACGGATTTCTCCCGGGAGTCCGTTTTACAGTTCGGGGAGGAGAGAGATTTTCCAGCTCTAAAGTTTGGGTCCCCATTGATTTTCTATGGGGTTCAAGTTCAGGTTCCGGTACAGTTCTGCTACCCACATTGAACTTTGGACAAATGTTTGGTCAAACACAAGCTTTCATGCGTCCACTAATCCATAATCATGACCTCATGGTTTGCACCCACCCAGAGTCTCATACACAAATCTACCTATGTATCTTTTCCGGAACAAAGCCTTTTATTCTTTCATTTGAATTTTCGAGCCCTTTACTACCATGGCGCCTTATAGCACAGGAATGATTCCGAACAATTAGGGTGACCCCATCTGACTGCTGTATGTCATTGTTTTTTGCAACCGTTTACCCCACACCAGGAATGGTTTTCATACACATTAGATAAGCCTTTTATTCATTTGGGGTGAGTTCCCTTGATATTAATGTTTTCATGCATATGGTGACGCTGGTTATTCACTTTAGCAGCTTTATGCACTTTATACACATTATCGTTATAACTTTTGTAGTTTTTTTACTTTTATAATGGTATCATGCATTGTATGTATTTCTTACCTGCAATATGTGATGAGGACACTGATTTTTTATTCTTTGCACTAAATATAATGAAAATTTTCCCACTCTTGTCCTATTTAAATACATTTGTAACGATGTAGAATGACTTGAAAAATGTTTCAGGAAGAACAGAAGCTTTGCAGTAGCACACGGCTTAATAAAGGCGTAACGTTTTCTATTTACTTGAATCTTGTAGTTCTTTTGCATCCTACCTACTTGTGGATTTGATTGTCGTTCCTGGGTTTGCACCTTTTGCTACCATAGTGCTGCTTCAGCTTTCCTTTACCTTTCTATGTATCTATCAATCTATCACATTTAACAAAAACGATAAAATGACCAAAAATCACACAGTGGTTTTGTCACTTGGTGACCACATTTTATTAACAATAGGATTTCTCTGATATCTTTTTCACTAATTGAATGTCTGTCATATTAGAAAATGTGCTCCAGGCTGAAACGAAAACAACTGCAGACTGATCAAATAAATGGGTTTCTGTTGTCAGAAGCAGAATATTTCCCTTGTGGAATTTGTGGCCGCTCTCATACATAGAACGTGCTGTCGGGAAACGGCTATAAACTATACCTCTTTGTAACAGCCTGCAAAATGCTCCTTCTTGATGATAATTGGTGATTATCCAAACGTGTTCCTTTTTTTTTTTGCAGTAGTTAAGAAACACAATCTCAATGTCAAGATGATATTCACAAATATATTTACACATTCACTTTTCTGATAGTTTGGGAAATTTTGTATTTTTACAATATTTAAAAAAAAAAAAAAAACTCAAAAAATTGTCCTTGACAGAGAATTCAAACACAAAGGGTTTTATTGTTACCAGAAGTTGAAAAGGAATGGAAAATATAAAGTAAGGACTAAGGGTATATGTCCACTTTCAGGATGGCCGGCGGTATCGCCGGAGCGGCTTAGCCGCTCTGCGGTAAGCCCCGCCCCCTTTCTGGGACGCGATGATGCCGGATGTGTTCACAGCACACATCCGGCATCATCGCTCCCCACCATAGGGCCCTGTGCTATATCTTGCGGCGACGCAGCGTCGCCGCAAGATATACGGACATGCTGCGATCTGAAAAGACGCGCAGCATGTCCGGAGTCGCAGGGCCGCCGCGTGCGTGTTATCACGCATAGTGGAGACGGGATTTCATTAAATCCCCTCCACTATGCTGTAACATCTGGACGCTGCGTGTCTGACGCTGCGTCCCTATGCAGCGTCAAACACGCAGCGTTTACTGCACGTGGACACATACCTTTATCCTTCTCTATCTGGCTTTACCTAAAACCACTACTTGTGCTAAAAAAAAGTGTCTGTGCATGCGTGATGACCACCCTTCTTGTAAATAAAAACCAGTTAGAATTTACTAATATATTTTAATTATCGATGGAGCCAATCTGAAGATATGAGCAGCAGTCCCACGCACAGCTTGTGCTCAGCATAGGACCTCCTTCACGTGTCCGTGTCTGAGGTACGTGTGACATGCGTTTTTTTTCATGGATCCCACAAGTGCCCAATATAACGTATACTGCTCTGCACATGTCCATGTTTTTACCAGCAGCACGGATGACAAGAACCAATACAAGTCTATGGGTCTGTGTCGCACAGCACATGATGGTATACATGTGCCATCCGTGTGCGTTACATTTTAAACATTGCGAAGTATGGGAGAAGCTTAGTAATTTCCTTTTCTTTTGCCATTTCAGAAAAAACACTAAAGGCACATCGATTGCACACTGATCTGATGGCACATTGATGGCACATTGATGGTACACTGATGGCACCCTGATGGCACACTGATGACACCCTGATGACACATTGATGGCACACTGATGACACCCTGATGACTCATTGATGGCACACTGATAACCCACTGATGGTACCCTGATGGCACCCTGATATCACACTGATGACACACTGATGACACCCTGATGACACATTGATTGCACACTGATGCCACACTGATGGCACACTGATGACACCCTGATAACCCACTGATGGTACCCTGATGGCACCCTGATGACACACTGATGGCACACTGATGACACACTGATGGCACCCTGATGGCACACTGATGACACCCTGATGACTCATTGATGGCACACTGATAACCCACTGATGGTACCCTGATGGCACCCTGATATCACACTGATGACACACTGATGACACCCTGATGACACATTGATTGCACACTGATGACACAGTGATGGCACACTGATGACACCCTGATAACCCACTGATGGTACCCTGATGGCACCCTGATGACACACTGATGGCACACTGATGACACACTGATGGCACCCTGATAACACACTGATGACACCCTGATAACCCACTGATGGTACCCTGATGGCACACTGATGACACACTGATGGCACCCTGATAACACACTGATGACACCCTGATAACCCACTGATGGGACCCTGATGACACACTGATGGCACACTGATGACACCCTGATAACACACTGATGGCACCCTGATAACACACTGATGTCACACTGATGGCACTCTGATAACACTGATGGCACACTGATGACACATTAATGGCACCCTGATGACGCACTGATGACACCCTGATAACACACTGATGGCACCCTGATGACACACTGATAACACACTGATGGCACACTGATGACACCCTGATGACACATTGACTGCACACTGATGACACACTGATGACACCCTGATGACTCATTGATGGCACACTGATAACCCACTGATGGTACCCTGATGGCACCATGATGACACACTGATGGCACACTGATGACACACTGATGGCACCCTGATATCACACTGATGGCACACTGATTACCCACTGATGGTACCCTGATGGCACCTTGATCACACACTGATGACACACTGATGACACCCTGATGACACATTGATTGCACACTGATGACACACTGATGGCACACTGATGACACCCTGATAACCCACTGATGGTACCCTGATGGCACCCTGATGACACACTGATGGCACACTGATGACACACTGATGGCACCCTGATAACACACTGATGACACCCTGATAACCCACTGATGGTACCCTGATGGCAGCCTGATGACACACTGATGGCACACTGATGACACACTGATGGCACCCTGATAACACACTGATGACACCCTGATAACCCACTGATGGTACCCTGATGGCACCCTGATGGCACACTGATAACACCCTGATAACACACTGATGACACCCTGATAACCCACTGATGGTACCCTGATGGCACCCTGATGGCACACTGATAACACCCTGATAACACACTGATGACACCCTGATAACCCACTGATGGTACCCTGATGGCACCCTGATGACACAATGATGGCACCCTGATAACACACTGATGACACCCTGATAACCCACTGATGGCACCCTGATGACACACTGATGGCACACTGATGACACCCTGATAACACACTGATGGCACCCTGATAACACACTGATGGCACACTGATGACACCCTGATAACTCACAGATGGTATCCTGATGACACACTGATGTCACACTGATGGCACCCTGATAACACTGATGGCACACTGATGACACATTAATGGCACCCTGATGACGCACTGATGACACCCTGATAACACACTGATGGCACCCTGATGACACACTGATAACACACTGATGGCACACTGATGACACACTGATGACACCCTGATGACACACTGATGACACCCTGATAACACACTGATGGCACCCTGATGACACACTGAAGGTACCCTGATGGCACACTGATAACACACTGATGGCACCCTGATGGCACACTGATGACACACTGATGGCACCCTGATATCACACTGATTGCACACTGATAACCCACTGATGGTACCCTGATGGCACCCTGATGACACCTTGATGACACACTGATGACACACTGATGTCACACTGATGACACTGATGGCACACTGATGACACACTGATGTCACCCTGATAACACACTGATGGCACCCTGATAACACACTGATTGCACCCTGATGACGCACTGATGACACCCTGATAACACACTGATGGCACATTGATGACACCCTGATGACACACTGATGACACACTGATGGCACCCTGATGACACACTGATGACACCCTGGTGACACACTGGTGGCACACTGGTACTCTGATGACACACTGATGGCACACTTATTGACACCCTGATGACACACTGATGGCACCTTGATGACACACTGATGGCACTGATGGCACTCTGATGGCACCCTGATGACACACTGATGGCACCCTGATAACACACTGATGGCACACTGATGGCACCTTGATGACTCACTGATGGCACACTGATGACACACTGATGGCACATTAATGGCACACTGATGATACACTGTTGGCACCCTGATGGCACACTGATGGCACCCTGATGACATCCTGATAACACACTGATGGCACCCTGATGACACACTGATGGCACACTGATGACACACTGATGGCACCCTGATAACACACTGATGGCACATTGATGACACCCTGATGACACACTGATGGTACACTGATGACACCCTGGTGACACACTGGTGGCACACTGATGGCACTCTGATGATACATGATTGCACTCTGATGGCACCCTGATGGCACCCTGATGACACACTGATGGCACCCTGATGACACACTGATGGCACCTTGATGGCACCCTGATGACACATGATTGCACTCTGATGGCACCCTGATGACACACTGATGGCACCCTGATGGCACACTGATGACACATTGATGGCACACTGATGGCACCTTAATGACTTATTGATGGCACACCGTTGGCATACTAATGGCACACTGATCTAATTGCACACTGATGACATATTGATGGCACACTAATGGCACACTGATGGCACACTGATGACATACTGTTGGCACACTGATGGCACCCTGATGGCACACTGATCACACCCTGATGGCACACTGATGACACACTGACGGCACCCTGATGACACACTGACGACACACTGTTGGCACACTGATGGCACCCTGATGACACACTGATGACACATGATTGCACACTAATGGCACCCTGATGACACCCTGATGTCACACTGATGTCACCCTGATGACACCCTGATGACACATTGGTGGTACACTGTTGGCGCACTGATGGCACCTTGATGACATATTGATGGCACACTGTTGACAAACTAATGGCACACTGATCTAATTGCACACTGATGACATATTGATGGCACCCTGATGGCACACTGATGACACACTGTTGGCACACTGAGCTCACACTGGTGGCACACTGATCTGATGGCACACTGATGACACACTAAGGGCTCACACACTTGCATATAATACAGACGAGTGCAATACAAGAAAATCTCGCATTTCACCCTGACCATTGTTATTAAATAAGGCCGAGGTCACACTTGTTCTTGAATAGTATTCTATTAACTAGTGTGGCCCTGGCATAATGGCACACTGATCCAAAAGGGTTCACTCACACTAGCATGTTAAATATCGGTCCCATTCTCATCCAAGAGAGTGGTACTATTTATTATCACTTGTCATCCATGTGTTGTCCATGTGAAATCAATTTTTTTTCACTCAGCAGCTATTATCATTTACAGTTTCCTATGTTACAGAATTGTAATGTATCAGTAATACCATACTAACACGATACCAATTTCAGAGTGAAATCAGAGCATGCTGAGATTTTTTTCTCATACCAAAGAAAGCTGAGGAAAATATGCAGATCTGCACTGCCTCATTGAAAAAAATCGGATTGCACTCATCTGATTTATAAGCAAGTGTGAACAAACCCAAACTCTTTCTTTCTCTCCACCTCTCTATATCCACCTCTCTCTCTCCACATCTTTCCACCTCGCTCTCTTTCGCCACCTCTCTCCACCTCTCTCTCTCCACCTCTCTCTCTCTCTCTCGCCACCTCTTTCTCCTCCTCTCTCTCCACCTCTCTCACAATCTCTCTCTCCACCTCTCTCTCCCCACCTCTTTCTACTTCTCTCCACCTCTCACCACCTCTCTCTCTCTCTGCCTCCCTCTCCACCTCTCTCTTTCTCACCATCTCTCTCTTCACCTCTCTGTCTCTTGCCCCCTCTCTCTCCACCTCGCTCTCTCTCGCCACTTCTCTCCACCTCTTTCTCCACCTCTGTCTCTTGCCACCTCTCTCTCTCGCCACCTCTCTCCACCTCTCTCCACCTCTCTCTCTCCACCTCTCTCTCCACTTCTCTCTCACTCCACCTCTCTCTCTCTTGCCACCTCTCTCTTTCTCGCCAGCTCTCTCTCCACCTCTCTCTCTCCACCTCTTTCGCCACCTTTTTTTTTCTCTCACCACCTCTCTCACTCCACCTCTCTCTTTCTTGCCACTACTCTCTCTCCACCTCTCTTTTTCTCGCCATCTCTCTCTCCACCCCTCTCCCCATTTCTCTCCACCTCGCTCTCTCGCCACCTCTCTCTCCACCTCTCTCCACCTCTCTCTCTTGCCACCTCTCTCTCCACCTCTCTCTCACCATCTCTCTCCACCTCTCTCTCCACCTCTCTCTCTCTTGCCACCTCTCTCCACCTCTCTTTTTCTCTTTCACTACCTCTCTTTCTCCAGCTCTCTCACCACCTCTCTCTTTCTCTCTCACCACCTCTCCCTTTCCACCTCTCTCCTTCTCACCACCCCTCTCTTTCCACCTCTCTCTCTCCACCTCTCACTCTCTCCACCTCTCACTCTCTCACCACCTCTCTCCCCTGAAAAGTTCATCAAGTAAAAAGACACCAAAATATAAAGTCTCTCTATAAAATATCTATAATTTAGAAAACTGAAAAAAGCTCTGACCATTTAAAAAGTTGTATTCTGCTCTCCAGCCACTATTTCCTCATGTGTATGTGGCACCACAGGAGTCCGGTTGCCACAGTGGCATTGTCTCCCTCACAGGGGGTGATGTCATGCCTGGAAGCAAGGAGGGGTCCACTTACCAGGCAACACCAGCATCCAACACTTTTCCTGTTCCAGACGAGACAGGGGAGCTCTAACACCTGGTTTCAGGGGAGCTTCCCTATCAGTTCTGGCCTGGAGGCAGAGTTAGTTAGTGAGTCGAGTCTGAGAGCCGTAACCAAGCTCACCCCAGAACAGAGCGCTGACAAAGAGGACACCAGAGTCCTTGGCTGTGTGGGTGCTGTACACCCAGACAGCTGAATCTGGAGGGCAAGAGACTGCAAGCTCCCTGGCCACACTGAACACCCGGAGGCACCGCAGCAGACCAAGATCCCGGGACTGCCAGTGAGAAGGCAGCGCTCTTGATAGGCTCACACTGTCTGCCATACAGGTTAGAAGCAACACGCAGAAGAGGAACTTGAGCAGAGCTTTAAGCAGCAAGGACCTAAGAGAGATTGCAGCAGGAAGGCCTCCGAACCCACCTGGCTAGGTGGATCCTAAGTTGCTTCCAGGCTGCGTGGACGCCCATCATCACCTGTTACCTGTGCCCCAGAATGAACCTTCAGCTACCAAGTAAAGGTAAAGAAAACTAGAGTCCTTGTGTCTTCCAGTCATTTCCCGCACCCTCAGTCCTGCACCCCAATGTCCACGATCCCTTACAAAACTATACCGGTAGCCCTGGGTCTCCACTCCACCTGTAGGAAGCAGAACCATCCAGCTGCATCACCATCAGCCCCAGCAGTCTCCTTAAGCAGCGTGGGCCACTCATTGCCGAACACCACAGGTGGCATCACGTTAAATCCCCTATAAACTTTCCCTCATCATTTTTATTGTTCGCCCAGGGCCACGGACTGTGTCAATGGTGCCGTGACAACCCCCTGAAGAACTGCCGACCCGAGAGTACCCTGAGGCCCTAGCGGGCGTTGCATGTACAGCTCAACATGAAAGATATGGTGAAAGGTGGACTGCATGCTACATATGGACATGTTATTACACAGCTCATAAATACCAACATTCTATATGTAATAACATTATGATGGTATAGCAGAGTGGAATGTTGGACAATGTGTGATACCCCAGGAATCCGGTTGCCACAGTGGTATTGCCTGCCTCCCGAGGAGGGTGATGCCTGGAAGTGAGAAGGCATCCCCTTAGCAGGTAACACTAGCATAGAACACTTTCCTGACTCCAGGCCAGAAGGGGGAGCTCTAGACCAAGTATCAGGGTAGCTTCCCTAAAAGTTCTGGTCTGGAGGAGGAGTTAGAAGTCAGTCTGTGTGAGACAGTGAAGGGAGAGGACGCACGTTAGGAGAGAGAAACTGGGAGTGGAGCTGTGATTGAGCTCACCCCCAGGATTGAGCGCAAGAAGCCGGATACCGGGGTCCGAGGTTGTGTGGGAACTGTATGCCCCACAGCAGAAACCGGAGGGCAGGAGATTGCAGGTCTTCTAGCCACAACTGACACCCAAAGGCACAGCAGCAGATTAGAGCCCGCAGTCACCAAGAGAAAGGGACACCTGTAAAAAGGCTCGAGCTGCCTGCCATGAGGGTAGAGTTCCACCTAAGGGACGGATTGAGAGAGGGACTTGAGGAAAGCTAAAGCATTAAGAGACCCAGAATTTAGCGCAGAAAGGAAGGCTTCCAACCACACCTGGCTAGGGGGATTCCGAACCGCTTCCAGGCTGTCTGGATTTCAAAGATCACCTGTAACCTGTGCCCTGGACTGCACTTTCACCAGTAAAAGGAAAAGAGGCTGCAAATGCTGTGTCCTTCAATTATTTCCTGCACCCCAACATCTACAACCTCTCATAGACTGTCCTGGTATCCATGGAGCCTCTGCTCCACCTGTGGGGAGCGAAACCACCTAAGCTGCATTACCATCAGCCCCAGTGGACCTCTTTAAGCAGCGACGGCCATTCCTGGCTGAGTACCACAGGTGGCATCACGAACATTTCTTCATAGACTCTATTTGCCACTACACTTCATCCCCTTTAATTGGACGCCCAGGGCCACGGACCGAGTCACTGTCGCTGTGACTTCCCCTTTAAGAACTGTGCTGACCCGGTACTGAGTATCCCATGGCCCTAGCGGGTGGTCCAGATGCACAATGCCAACGGCTTCCTAATTCGCTATTCACCCTGCGCCTGTGCCTCTGAGGATCAGCATGCGGCAGGTGCATTGATGTCACTACATGGCGCCTGCAGTGTGGAGCCTCAGTGCACAGACCAGAGCAGAACTCTGGGGGAACACATCTAGGTGAGTGGTGTGGTTTTTGTTTGTTTTTTAAATGTCAGTACTTATGAGGGCATCATACCAACTGGGAAGTGGACTGTGGGGGCTATCAAACTAAACTGAGGGACTTTAGGGCTCATCAGAGTGAGTCTGGGACTAGCTATTTGGTCATTATACAGAGTGGTGTCTAGCTGTGACAGTATCATACTGATTGAGGCGCTGTGAGGAAATAATACTTAGTGGGGGATGTGGGGCTATAATACTGATTGGGAGGCTCTGGATCCATCATACTGAATGGGGGGGGGTTGTGGAGGCATCATACAGACCTGGGGCCAACATACTGACAGACCATCATACTGTGTTGGGGGCATGATTCTGTGTTTGAGGGAGAACTATTGTGACATCACACTGTGGAGGGAGGCACTTTAGGGGCATAATGTTGTGGGGTTATTATACTATGTTGGGTACTGTGGGGGTATCATACTGTACATGTGGGGTAATATTGTGGGGGTTTCACTGTGATGATAACATACTCTGTACATTTGGGGAGGGGATTTTTGGGAGCATCATAGTTGTGGTGAAAATATGAAGCAACTTATGAGCTTCAATAGGGGCATAATTACTGTTGTTGTGCCACAATAGAAATACTCCCTATTTATGAAAGTTGGGAGATACTGTAAGACCCCCGACTATTCTGCCAAATATTTTTTGGAAAAACAGGGAGGGGGGTGGGTGGCTAGACAGAACTTTTGTTATGGGGACCTTGTGATTTCGGTGTACACCTTAGCACTTAGTAATTATGGAATCCTAAGATACAAAAATAATGGTTTATCTGTAAAGATTAAAGGGGTTTTCCTATGTACAAAGTTAATTTTAATTAACATTTTAATCAATACATCTTTGAATAATAATAATAATTTTCACTATCATATGTGTTTAATAAAATGTTCCTGTGCTGAGATAATCTTATAAATGTGCCCCTGCTGTGTACTGTGTAATGGATGTGTCTGACCGTACAGTTACATGGTCTGATCATACCACAGCTACTGAGCAGGGAAGTAAGCAAAAGACAGTATACAGACATTACAGCATGGGATCACAGCTGATTCTTTCTTTGAGGTGAAACATCGCTTAAAAACAGGCAAAAAAATGTTTTACCTCACAAAAAGAATCAGCTGTTATCCCATGCTGTCCTGTCTGTATCCTCTCTTTTCTTCCTCCCTTGCCCAGGAGCTGTGGTATGATCAGACCTGATTCCTGTATGGTCAGACACAGCCATTACACAGTACACAGCAGGGGCACATTTATAAGATTATCTCAGCACAGGAGCATTTTTTAAAAATCCAATTGTGGGAGTTATGATTGTTGTTATTATTATTATTATTATTATTATTCACGTCCTTGCAGACCATAGCATGTCCTTTCTTTTGCGGAGACGTTAGCCTCCACAAGAGAAATTTCCCCAATAGAATGTATTGAATGCGGTAAATCCACACGGTTCAGTGATCACATGCAGATTCACCTGCGTTCAATAGACAGCAGCACTTTGGACGTAGCGAACATGCGCTGCGTCCAAAGCACTGCTACTTCTCTGTCGTTGGCATCCGGCCTAATATATTTCTCCAAGCTATAGATGGTGCTCTTTGCAGAACTTTTTTGTAGAGATATTCTACACTGAAAACAAAAATACTTACACAATACTGAGTCCCATTGACAATACTACAATTGTTTTAATGACAAATAAGAGACCCATCGAGGTACAATTTAAGCCTCAAAGACTTAGGTGGGTGTTTTATTGTATTGCAGCCTTGCACAGCATGGAGCTCAAACAGTATGTAGGTGTTATAAAATGTGAACCAGAAATAACAGGGAGCATCATTTTTTTCTTAAAAAAAAATCTTTAAATGGCTCAGGCTGGTTTCACATTTGCGTTTTTTGCCGCTGCGTTTAAACGCATATAAACGCATGCGTTTTTTCCCCCTATATTAAACATTAAAAACGCATGCGTTTTTTTTTACGCATTTGGCCGCGTTTGACGACGCATGCGTCGTTTCTATGCTTGCGTTTTTTTGCGGAAATGCAACATGTAGT
Source organism: Ranitomeya imitator (assembly GCF_032444005.1). NCBI lineage: Eukaryota > Metazoa > Chordata > Amphibia > Anura > Dendrobatidae > Ranitomeya > Ranitomeya imitator. The sequence continues at coordinate 722,787,452 of NC_091284.1, forward strand.
AATTTCTAGAGGCGTCTTTTTGCCGCAAAAAAAGTATGCGTTTTTTTGCGGCAAAAAAACGTATTGCTGTCTATGTAAACGCATGCGTTTGGTTGCGTTTTTAAACACATGCGTTTCAATAGAAAAAAATAAGTCTACACACTGATAAGCCACCCCCCACCATCAAGGTGATAAAGGGATCCAAACCCTAACCCTAACCCTAGCCCTAACCCTACCCCTAACCCTAACCCTACCCCTAATCCTAACCCTAACCCTAACCCTAGGGATCCAAACCCTAACCCTAACCCTAGCGATCCAAACCCTAACCCTAGCCCTAACCCTAACCTCTAACCCTAACCCTAGGGATCCTAACCCTAACCCTAACCCTAATCCTAGGGATCCAAACCCTAACCCTAGCCATTTCTATTTATAGTGGGTTTTCTAGTTGATTTTTATGATTGGCAGCTGTCACACACTAAAGACGCTTTTTATTCCAAAAAATATTTTTTGCGTTACCACATTTTGAGAGCTACAATTTTTCCATATTTTAGCCCACAGAGTCATGTCACACGCCCTCTGTAGTCCCATTGGCGGTGTCTGGATCTTGATTTTTCTCTTGTGAAATTTCTCATCATGCGTATCAAAAATGCAAACGCAGGAAAAAACGCATGCAAACGCGTAAAAACGCAGTGTTTTTTTTTAAACGCAAATGTGAAACTAGCCTCAGTGATTAGCATGGTGGCTCAGTGATTAGCATGGTGGCTCAGTGATTAGCACTATTTATTTGCATCGTTGTGGTCAATCCCACCACGAACAACATCTGCAAGGAGTTTGAATGCCCTCCCAGTGTTTGTGTGAGTTTCCAACGGGTTCTCCTTCTTCCTCCTACACTCCAAAGACATATCGATTGGGAATTTAAAATGGGGGCAGAGATGACAATATCTGTAAAACACTGTGGAATAGGATGGTGCTATATAATTAAGCATAATAATGATCTATTGAAAGCAACATCACTGATGATTCTCATTTGTCATCTCTATATTTCACATTTTTGCGCTTTCTTTTTTTCCTCCCTCCTCTTCCAGAGCCTATCTTTTTTTTTATTTTCCACTGACATAGCCATATGAGGTCTTGTTTTTTTGCAGGATGAGATGTAGTTTTGAATGGCGCCATTCATTTTACTATATCGTGTAGTAAGAAAATGGGATAAAAATTCCAAGTGGGGCAAATTGTGAAAAAAATGCACATTATTTTTTGAGTTTTGTTTTAACGAAATTAATTATACAGTAAAAATGATCTGGTACCATGTTTCTCCAGGCCAGTATGAATATGTTGATACCATACTTACATTTTTTTATATATATATATATATATATATATATATTTTAGTAGAGGAAAAAAATCTGAAATGTAAAAAACTTTTTGTTTGTGGCGCCATTTTTTAAGACCAGTAACGTTTGTATTTTTCTGTCGATGGAACTGTATTAGAGCTTGTGTCTTGCTTGCCAAGCTGATGTTTTAACTCATATCATTTTGGGCTACATATAACAAATTATCACATTTTATTGCATCTTTTGGAGGAAAGTAGGCTGACTAAAAAACTGCAAATCTGGCGTTTTAATTTTAGTTCGGATTTGCTGTTCTTCGTATATTTTAAATAATTTTAGATTTTGATAGACTGGATTTTTAAGGATGCAGTGCTACCAAATATGTTTATTATTTCTATTTTATTTCTTTTTTTAAAAATTAGGGAAAGGGGGTAAACTTTTATCATTTATTATTTTTTTAACTTTTTTATTTCACTTTAACACGTGATCGTTTGATCACATATTATATGCTACAAAAACACTGCCACAGCATTGCAGTTTACAGAATAAATTGCGGTCTCCTTTTGAAGGAGGCCCAAGATGGCGACGATGGGGGCTTTCAGTGGGCACCTCGCTAAAATGGTATACCATAAGTTCCCCAAGATTGTGTTGTGGGGCCTGTTGGGTGCGGGAGAGCGCACGCATCGACAAATGTATTATTTTAATGCCACTGTCAGAGATAGATGGCGATATTTAAGTAGTTAAACAGCAGCGATCTGAGTTAGACATTGTCGCTGCTGTTTAACTGTTCCCGTCCCATAAATGGCAGATTCTGACTGTAATACATAGCAGATGTGGACACAACTCCTGAGCCTGAGCCGTACATGCACAACATAACTGTGACATACATGTACGGCACGGTGCACAAAGGGTTAAACTTTCCTGAATATTTCCCGTAAATGAAGTAAACAGCTAAAGTGAGCGGTATACTTATAATTATATAGATCAGAGCAACGCAATCATTTAGAAAAGTCTGCAAGCCATGACAAAAACTCCCAGATACATACAAAATTCGGACACTTGGAGTCAAAACTACTGTCTTTAGAATAAAAAGATAATATTTATTAAATAACAAAATCACATATTATGGTCACCATTTACAACAGTACATTAAGTACGTATAATCATCTCAAAGTAACTACATAAATGAAGGACACAGGTAACAAAATCCAAAAATCCACACTAATAAAAGAAATCCGACCCGAGGTATCAAGTTCTTAAGGTACATAAACCATATAGTAACAATCAGTGTATGTCCCAAAAGACACCTAATTACATAAATAAATACAAGATTGATCCTCACCCATTGTGGTCGTAGTGTGTGTGGAAATGGACTGCCAGCCCCTACGCGCGCTTCGCATTGGCTTCTTCGGGGGGCTTAATGTACTTTTGTAAATAGTGACCATAATATGTGATTTTGTTATTTAATAAGTATTATCTTTTTATTCTGAAGACAGTGGTTTTGACTCCAATTGTCTGAATTTTGTATATACTGAGCTGTATACTGTATAGTGCTGAGGGATGTAATAGAAGTGAAGGATAGGTGGTGAATATAGGATCTCTGGGACTCTGACTGCTTGGATCTCAAGCAATCCCGAGAACCAAGTAATCTGTGTGATTACAATAGTCATGTGCATGCAAGACCACCACTCCACTCACTTATCCATGACCAATGGGAATGGCTGTCTCATCCGTTCCAAAATAGTTAATGAAGTTGCGATCATGCACCATGTTCAGGGTCAACAGGTGGACCCCTGCACTCACACCTTTATCAACATGTGGATGGATGAGAAATGTATTTAGTGGCAAAACCTATTGAGATCCCAGTGGCCCAGGATGGACTGAGTTTCACTATATTAGCTCAGGGAGAAGTCAAGTGACACAACTGATGCTAGCAGATACAAAACTGCGCCAGTGGCAAACTATGAAACAAGTTCTGTCATCGGTTTTCCTCTACACAAAGGGCGACTGCACAATCGTGAATGGGGCTTTACTTGTAGGAAATACCAATGAGAAGAGAGCAGACTATACGAGGGGCGATCCAAAAGTAATGATAATCGGTTATTTCTATTGCACACAGAAATTAAAATAAAATGTTTTCTTCTCTCTTAGGTACCCACTAGTCCAGGGAAAAAAATCACTTAAATAGACCCCGATTCCCGGGAGCTACATTCATTTAAATATGAACTGCCGAGGAGTGAACATCAAAATGGAAAAAAACGAGCTCAAAGCTGTCATCAAATACCTCTGCTTGAAAAAAATGACTACCAAAGACATACACAGCGACTTGGTGGCAACATTGGGGGACTCTTCTCCTCCATATTCCACAGTTGCACGCTGGGCCAAGGAATTTAAGCTGGGAAGAACATCGATGGAAAATGAACATCGTGAAGGACGCCGATCCACATCCCTCAATGAAGAAAACGTGAAAAAAGTTGATGAAGTTGTATTGGCAGATAGAAGAGTGACTATCAGGAATGTAGCTGAAGTCACAGGGATCTCATATGGCAGTATTCAAAGAATCCTTGCAAAAGAATTGCATATGAGAAAGGTTTCTGCGCGTTGGGTGCCAAAAATGTTAACCGACAAGCAAAACAAGAAACGAGTTGACATTTCAATAGCAAATCTCGAAAAGTTCCAAGCAGACAAGGTAAATTTTTTGTCATGTTTTTGACCATGGACGAGACCTGGATCCACCACTTTGATCCCGAAACTAAACAACAATAGATGACATGGAAACGAGCCGACGAACTGACGCCGAAGAAATTCAAAGTGTCAAGCTCAGCAGGGAAGGTTATGGCGTCCGTTTTTTTGGGACGCTGAAGGAATTATTATGGTGGACTATTTATAGAAGGGAGCCACTATTACGGGCTCCTACTACGCAGAACAAATAAGAAGATTGTGGGAGGCTATCAAGGAGAAAAGGCGCGGCAAACTGCGGGCTGGAGTGCTGTTTCACCAAAATAACGCGCCGGCTCACAAAGCTGCAGTTGCCATGGCTACCATTCAAGAAGCGGGCTTTGAACTGGTGGAACACCCCCCTATTCGCCAGATCTAGCCCCCAGTGACTTCTTTCTCTTTCCTCGGCTCAAGTAACACCTCCGGGGCAAGAAATTTGACGACAATAGCGACGTGATAACCGCTGTTGGGGATTTTTTTGAGGGTCAAGATCAAGAATTTTTTTCGAAGGGAATTCTAATTTTAGAAAAGAGATGGACTAAATGTATAGACTTTTTAGGAGACTATGTAGAAAAATAATTTTTTTTTTTTACTATATTGATTGTGTTTAGTATGTTTGGGTTTTGAAAATAGAAACCCATCTTCACAATATTACTGGATACATTATGCAACTGATATTCATTCAGGCATCAGACTTTACATTTAACCCTTTAGTGACCGAGACAGTTTTGACCTTAATTACCAAGCCAATTTTTACAATTCTGACCACTGTCACTTTATGAGGTTATAGCTCTGGAATGCTTCAATGTATCCCACTTATTCTGAGAAAGTATTTTCGTGACATATTGTACTTCATGATAATGGTAATATTTCTTCAATAAGACTTGCATTTATTTAAGGAAAAAAATGGAAATTTGGCAAAAATATTGAACATTTTGCAATTTTCAAACTTTTAATTTTTGTGCCCTTAAACCAGAGAGTCGTGTCACACAAAATAGCTAATAAATAACATTTCCCACATATCAACTTAACATCTGCGCAATTTTGGAAGCATAATTTTTTTCTTAGGACATTATAAGGGTTAAAAGTCGACCAATGATTGCTCATTTTTCCAAATGAAAATTATATGACAGAAAATATCAAAAGTGATGCTATTCTACAAACTGCACCCTCAAGGTTTATTAACCCTTCAGGTGCTTCACGAGAACTGAAGCAATGTGGAAGGAAAAAAATAACATTAAAGTTTTGTCACAAAAAAATATTTAGACATAAACTTTTTTTTTTTACAAGGATACCAGGAGAAAATAGACCACAAAATGTGTTGTGCAATTTCTCCCGAGTACACCAATACCCCATATGTGGGGGAAATCCACTGTTTGGGCGCATGGCAGGGCTCAGAATAGAGGGAGCACTGTTTGACTTTTTTAACTAAAAAATGGCTGGAATTAATGGGGGGCGCCATGTCGCGTTTGGAGACCCCCTGATGTACCTAAACAGTGGAAACCCCCCAATTCTAACTCCAACCCAAACACAACCCTAAACCCAACCATAACCCCCACACAACCCTTACCACAACCCTAACTGAACCCTAACCACAACCCTAACCCCAACACAACCCTTACCACAACCCTAATAGAACCCTAACACAACCCTAAGCACAGCTCTAACCCTAACCCCAACCCTAATAGAACCCTAACCACAACCCTAACCCCAACACAACCCTTACCACAACCCTAATAGAACCCTAACACAACCCTAAGCACAGCTCTAACCCTAACCCCAACCCCAACACAACCCTAACATCAACACAACCTTAACTCTAACCTCAACACCACCCTAACCCCAACACAACTCCAACCCTAAACCCAATCCAACCCTAACCCTAGCTCTAACCCCAACCCTAACCCTAAGTACTAAGAATGGAAAACGTTAATTTTTTTAATTTTATTATTTTTATCTTACTAAGGGATGATAAAGGGGGGTGGTGATTTACTATTTTTTTATTTTGAACACTGTGATAGGTAAAAATCTCCTATTGTTGCTGGGCAGTTACCGGCCAGCAGATCTCGACAGGCGCACTGCATATGCGCCCGCCATATTCTTCCAGGAAGATGATGTGGAGGGCCGGGGGATGAAGCAGGAGGACCCGGGGATAGCGGAGGTACCGGGAGGCTCGGGGGACCCCATTTCCCTTTCCTCTGGTATGCTAGATCATATCAGAGGAAAGAGGAATGAAAAATTGGACTTTTTTTTGTGATTGCCGTTATTCAGTGAATAACGATGATCACATGACAGGGGACGGCAAGCAGCTTATAAACTTCTGTTTTGTGCTGATTGGGAGGCAGCACTCAGGTTACGCTCAGTTACATTTGTTGTGATTTTTCAGTTCATTTTTATATGGACTAATAATGATATTTTCATTGACGGATACAACATTTACCAATGGAAGCTGTAAGGTCTCATTCACACGTCCGTATTGCACGTATGTGTTGTTCATGTTTTTTCACGGATAGAACGTGTACACATTACATTACTGTATGTCTGTGTTTTTGTGGCAGAATGAATGGAAAAGTCCAATACAAATGTATATGACCATGAAAAACACATGCAGCACATAGATGGCATCAGTGTGTCATCCGTGCGCTGTCCGTATTTAACAATACAATGTATAGGAGAAGCTATGTAATTATTTATTTTCCATTTAAAAATGGACACACAGATGACACACTCATGGTAAAAACAGACACACGGATAACACACTGATGGTTTAAGTGGACACATGGATGACACACTGATGACACCGGTACCATTTTTCTCATGTACATGTTTAAACATGGACGTGTAAATGAGGCCTATGGCTAAGTTCCCATAATTAGTACTTGGTGAGTTTTTGATATTGCACATTTTCCACAGCATTTCTGCTCCAATTAACTAAATTAAATTGTATTTTTTTTTTTTCATTGCGGTTATTACGTTTTTTCAGCTGAGTCTTTTGTCTCTTGTTGATGTCATACTTTAAACAGAGCTGCTTTATTTTGGAAACTTCCTGTTATTGGCTTTGATAAAACTTTATTGAGAGAGTCATGTGGGGATTAGATGCATTTTTTCAATACGTTTCCTCTGACAAAATGCAATAAAAATGCCCGAGAGTTTTTTTTTATCTGCCTTTATCTTTCAAGTCTACAGGAAAAGTACACACAAAACCCAAAACTAATATTTGCCACAAAAGGAGTCGCCATGTTGCAGATTTCATTATTGCACCGCAGGTCAGTTTCCACAGCGTAATAAAAACCAGCACAGCAGGCATTAGATTTATATAAATTGCATAAACTTTTCTGGAACTGAGGTTTTATGAGCACAAAAATATGCAGCAGAAAAGAGGAATCAAGTATTGATAGTGGGAATATAGCCTTATATATGTCATAGGCTATAGCAGGACCTTATAATTAAAACATTTAGGCTGTGTGCCCACAACGAGTTTTTCTGAGGTTCTGTTGAGAACGCAGCATCTAAGGCCACGTGCACATGTTCAGTATTTGGTCAGTATTTTACATCAGTTTTTGGAAGCCAAAACCAGGAGTGGGTGATAAATGCAGAAGTGGTGCATATGTTTCTATTATACTTTTCCTCTAATTGTTCTACTCCTGGTTTTGGCTTACAAATACTGAGGTCAAATACTGACCAAATACTGAATGTATGAACATTTTTTTGCTGCATTTTTTGGAAAATCAAGTTTAAATTATTCTTTTGTGAGACATTTACCAATATCCGTAAAAGCTTTAAAAACAAATCTGTATTTAACATGATGTTCTGCTCAGAAGCAATGGATTCTGTCAGCAAATACTCTTTGTATACTTAGAGAAGCAAATCAATAGGTTTCTTCAAGCTTTGTGTTACCATGCTTATTGATAGAAATGTAAATTGCATTGTTAATATTTATGTTATACTGCTCTTAATACTGGAGCACTGTACCTATGCTATATACTGTATATGCATACAATAATAAACACAAATATTGTTATCATCTACAATCATTTTATATTTTTCAAATATATATTAAAAAAACATTCTCCATGAGTCTAAAAATTTGGTTTCAGCTCGGTCTTAATAGTAAAAGTAATAATCTCTTTATTTATATAGTGCCAACATATTCCGCAGTTGCACACATTATCATCACTGTCCCCGTTGGGGCTCACAATCTAAATTCCCTATCAGTATGTCTTTGGAATGTGGTAGGAAACCGGAGTACCCGGAGGAAACCCACGCAAACACGGAGAGAACATACAAACTCCTTTCAGATGTTGTCTTTGGTGGGATTTGAACCCAGGACTCCAGCGCTGCAAGGCTGCTGTGCTAACCACTGAGCCACCATGCTGTGTCGCGTGACACTGAAATCGCATTGTGACGTCGCTTCTAATGATTTCCTATGGTATTGCTTTGCAACGTCCGTCCTGTTGCTGCTGCGCAGAATCACAAATCTTTCCAAATGTGCTGGATTGTTTGTCACAAGTTACACGCGATTTGTATCGTGTCATAACTTGGCTATTTTATTTTCAGAGCTGTAAAATATTTGTGTGACGGCAAGTTACAGACTAATTGCGCAGATACTTTGGTTACGTGACTTGCTACGGCGAGACGAATGTCACCATGAAGAACCTGCCTACAATGCTTCAAAGCGTGGTATAGATTCTAGTTCTTTTCCGATATTCTCTGAGTAAAGTTGCATTATCTCACCTTGTTGTCTGGTTTAAACACTTTTTTTTTTTCAGCAAGGTGAATAATTGGGTATAACTAAATTTGTTTAACCCCTTAATGACTACCAATACGCCTTTTTATCATATTCTTGAACTCCCTTATAACAGAGCACCCAAACATGGTTGTTTAAAGAATCAAAGATAGCTGAAGGTCAAAAAGAAGAGTCCTGGACAGTATTGTACACATTCTGTCTTCTCAGTCATTACATACACCACTTTCAACCCAGCGTAGCATATACCATAAAGGGAGCGCACTGTCACTACTTCCATTAGTCCTACTGATCAGATGATTGCTGAGAGATTAATCATAAGAACAAGCTTCTTTGTCAGACAAAATCATTTTCGGGGCTACTAATATGCCTTTTTATCATATTCTTGTGCTCCGTAAAAACAGAGCACCCAAACAAGGTTGCTTACAGAATAAATGATAGCTGAAGGCCCAAAAGAAGAGGCCTGGACAGTATTGTATACATTCTGCCTACTCAGTGGTTACGTAAACCGCTTTCAACTCAGCGTAGCATATACCATAAAGGGAGCGCACTGTCACTACTTCCATTAGTCCTACTGATCAGATGATTGCTGAGAGACTAGTCATAAGAACAAGCTGCTTTGTCAGCCAAAATCATCTTCAGGGCTGTTTTTCCCTGTATCTGGGGAGCTGTGGCCATTCTAATTGGAAGGGAACTTCTCTAACATTTTGTTGGACCACATATTGGAATAAAAAAAAAAGATAAATGATAAAAAAAAAGCGAAAGAAAGACATAACCCGTTTGCCGGCCATATTTGAATCCCTAGCTTAATGCAAACTTCAACATGTTATACAGCAAAATAAATAAAGGACGTTGGAGGAAAAAAAATAAATGCTATGGAGTTATGTTTGTAATAAAAAAAAATATTTTAACTATTTTTCACACAATAAAACCTGATAATTGTATTATAACTGTTATATGTGCAAATAACTAATGTGTCAATAAAACATCAAACTAAAAAAAAAAAAATATTTTCTAAAACAAAAAATATATATATAAAAGTTACAGCCTATTAACCAGCATATGCACTGATTACCATTCATAGGCCAACAAGGTGTACAAGATTTTGTAAGAGTTATAGAAAGTTACTACATTCTTCTTAACTATTGTTGTAGTAAGACATTACTTATCCCATGCTTGTACAGACCTGGTACATTAATACATAATTGTTCTGTCGGTTGAATATGTGAAACTTAATATCTAATCTGAAAATAATGCAGCAAATATAAGTACTATAAAAGATGCTAAACTATTTGGAATCCGCTCGCTTTTGAAATAAATCCTAGACACCAAACATTTTACGCACGTTCATTTCTCCGTTCCCTCTACGCTGTGCGCTCAGGAAATGACAGAGTTAAAGAATACCAGACTCTGCCGAGAGGTATATCTGGCTCCGTTCACGTATTTTTTGTCCGAGTGCTTTTTCGTACCCTATTTTTGGCGACACGTTGCCATTCTTAACATAGTTAAGTGCATTTGGCATTGTGAATTGTATTCATTGCTGATGTCTAAAAATCAATGTGAATCGTCCCTTTATTCTGGATGAAAATCAGACCATCTTTTTATTCTCTCATCTGAATTCAGTCTAAGGCCTCGTTCACATGTTCAGTATTTGGTCAGTATTTTACATCAGTATCTGTAAGCCAAAACCAGGAGTGGGTGATAAATACAGAAGTGGTGACATGTTTCTATTATACTTTTCCTCTGATTGTTCCTCTCCTGTTTTTTGCTTACAAATACTGATGGAAAATTCTGACCAAATAATGAACGTGGACTAATTAGTATAATTAACCTGATAATTAGGCTGTTTAACTCTTTTCTCTCCATATTGATCAACTAGGAAAGACGCTGGCATTAGCATATGTTGTATTATGGCTTTTGATTAATATAACTGATCTACTCTAGAATCAGTTTGGCCCATAGAAAGCAATGGGACTCATCAAAAGATCCATCAAAATCATTAGTTTTTTTGTGTGCTCTACATTAAAATTTCAAACAAACAGATAATTTTAGTGACACATTAAGTTTCCCTATGTATGTACCCGGACCCTTATATTTTTTAGCACAAAAAATTACATATATATATATATATATATATATATATATATGTGTGTGTGTGTGTATATATATATATGTTTATTTATAAAATCCTCATTAGAATTTTATATATACTGCTAACTTAAAGTAAGGCCGCGTAAACACGTTCAGTATTTGGTCAGTATTTTACATCAGTATAAGTAAGCCAAGACCAGGAGTGGGTGATAAATACAGAAGTGGTGACATGTTTCTATTATACTTTTCCTATTTCCACTCGTGGTTTTGGCTTATAAATACTATGGTAAAATACTGACCAAATACCGAATGTGTGAATGTGGCCTTACAGTGATGTATTCAGACTGAATGAATACAACATACCCATTATATTAAATACATATTTTTAAATAACAATGTAAAATACACTTCTATATGCTTACCATTATTGTTCTGTCATATTACAATGATTTTAGCTCTCAACCACAGTCATTTAGACCCAAGAAAAAGAACCTATAAATGTAACAACTCTTACAATCCAAATCAATAATCGTATCAATAAATGTATATTCTATCTGTCTGTCTAGATAAAGTATATAGGTTAGAAGCACACACAGTTCAGCACTTCCCAAACAGGTAGAAATTTTATAAAACACAGAGGAAAATATTTCAGTCATTTTAACTACCATAATATCAGATTCTTAATAATAGAAATAAGAGCAAAATCATGTATTTGTACGCCGCCCTAATAAAACTCAGCATTTCTTTTTAGTACATATGTAGAAAAAAAAAATAGAACACTTTTGTTTTTATCAGGCCTGCATGTAAAATGAATGATTATTATCAAAAAAGTCCTTATAATTATAAAGAAGCAATATATGGTCAACACTTCTTAACTATAATATCTCCTTAGACTGGGCTATGGCATTGTTCAATAACACCAAAGAAATGCTTAAAAAATAGATATAAAATTCCCTTATAATTACAAATAGGACTCATTTTGCAAAATACTTTTTTGGTGACTTCTAGACTATAGGGGTTGTATTAGCAATAATACTGTTCATGTGCATAACAATAGGCGTAACGCAACAATGTACCCTTTCAAATTACTTATATTTGAGACAGCAAGAATATTAACATATGACAAATGTCTCCTTATATTTACATGGGAGTATGTGTCTCTCCACTTCCAGCACCTATTTTATTATTTTAATTGTTTTACAAAATTATCTAATAAAATATTAATTTTACACCCCATTTTTAAGCACTTCTTCGGTGTTGTTGAGCAATACCACACCCCAGTCTAAGGTGATATTATGTAAAAAAAAAAAAAAAAGATAGATAGATATTTTGTTATACATACTTTTGTTTCTTTAGGATTTTTTTAAATTGTTATTTGAGCACCGCAGTGCATGGAAATATGCACCTAGTTCAGATGTGATTCCCTGCTAAGTTTTATTGCTAGATAAAATTGTCATGTATAGTTTTCACTCCTTTTTTGCTGTGCCATGAACATAGTATTAGCATAATAATACCATATAGTTCCTTAAAAATGATCTAAAGACATAAAACCTGCTAAATGTATACATCTATGGGATCATTGCACTACACAATTTAATAGATTTAAAAAAATTATGTATTGTAATACACACACACACACACATATATATATCTTTGTTATTGCCCTTGGAAATGGATTACATGCCCCCCTTTCCTTCTGTCTGGACACTATTACAAGTTCTGACCTTTTCTTTGGCCCATTGTTTACACCTGTGGATTTATTCACTTTGTGACTAAAACCCAGGTATTACATTTTTTAATTTATTTATTCATATTTTGTGTATGTTGTTTATTTAATTGAATCAATAAAGTTTGGTGATATTTTATTGGCTTTTTTTTACTCGGTTTTCTCTTTGTTTTTGCATTATTTGGCGAGTCGCCATTTACATGGGTATTTGCTGTGACATTACTGGTAATTATATGTGGATATACAGTATATATATATGTCCATATACAGCAAAAATTAAGAGACCACCACATCAAAACCCTGTCATGGGCAGCCCAATCTCCAGACCTGAACCCCATTGAAAACCTCTGGAATGTAATCAGGAGGATGATGGATAGTCAAAAGCCATCAAACAAAGACGAACTGCTCACATTTTTGCACCAGAAGCAGCGTGAAAGACTGGTGGAAAGCATGCCAAGACGCATGAAAGCTGTGATTAACAATCATGGTTATTCCACAAAATATTGATTTCTGAACTCTTCCTGAGTTAAAACATTAGTATTGTTGTTTCTAAACGATTATGAACTTGTTTTATTTGCATTATTTGAGGTCTGAAAGCCCTGGGTTCTTTTTTTAATTTTGACCATTTTTCTTTGTCAGAAAAAAAAACAACAAAATTTATGGCTTGGAAATTCGGAGACATGTTGTCAGAAGTTTACAGAATAAAAGAAAAATTTACATTTTACTCAAGATATACCTATGAAGAGAAAAATCAGACAAACTGAACATTTTGCAGTGGTCTCTTAATTATTGCCAGATCTGTATATATATGTATGTATTACAATATATAGAATTTTTTAAACTCTACTAAATTGCTAAATTTTATACTGCATTGTTCCCATAGATGCTTTATATACATTTAGTAGGTTTTATGTCTTTAGATTGTTTCTAAAATGCTATGTAGTATTTTATATATATATATAAATATTTTATTTCTATATATCTTATTAATATATATACATATATATAATATATATATATATATACACAAATAATATATATAGTAAAAAATATATTTTTTTACTAGATATACTGTACATATATTTTATTTGTATATATACATATGTAAGATATATTATTTTTTTTACTATATATATACTGTATATATATATATATTATTTGTATATATATATATATATGTAAGATATATTACTTTTTTTCTCTCTCTATACATATATACATATACATATATATATAACAGCATTTTCCACAATGTGTTTACCTATATATATGAGCTAAACACATTGTGGAAAATGCTGAATTATTCCAAACAAAGCCATTACTATATAGAAAGCTATGTTCCCATGTAATATACATTAACATATGCAGCCTTTCAATCACACCAGATTTTCACAGACTTTCCTTCTGAAATGTGCACATAGAAGCGACTGGCAGTCTGACAAAAAAAAAAAATAAAATAAAAACCAATAGCAGACAGCCATTGGAAACAATTCCAGCCCCTATAGTTTGGGCAGCCCCCGCTTTGTTCATTTGAGTGTGGTCTAATATGATAATTTAAATGGCAGTCACCCTATATAAAGGGGAATACATGACTTCCTAGAAGTCTTTAGTTATCACTTCTACATAATTTAGCAGAAAACTTGCTGCCTTGAAATATACCTTAAGTAGAGACAATGTGATGCGGCTTTAAAGGCCATAAATCAGGTCTTTTCTCCAGGCGTCTGCCTGAAATATGCGATGTCTCCAGTCTGTGGCTGAAGGAAATGCAGCTTGTGGAAACCTTACTGGAAATGAGCAGAGCTCTCCAGCAGCCTGGGCCTGTGTTCTGGGAACCCTCAATAAATTGTCTATTGTCTGCTCATAGAGCAGTGCGAAGTATCATCGTCACATGGACTCATAAAGGCCTGTATAGCTGCACTGCAATGCAAAAGAAAGTAGTGTGTCTAAGATATTATTTGTTTCCACCAGAGATTTTAAAAAAATAATTAAATATGTAAAAAGATCTAAATAATTAAAGAAAACTAAAATAATAAATTAATAAAATATAGCGAAGTCGGCTTTAATGACAGAATAGAGACCTAAGGAGGAGCAGGGCAGGGGAAACTGTAAAATGTCAGGATTTGTTTCAGGGTGTGAGTGCTGTCACTGAAACAACCCATTACAAATGAGTCTGGTATGGTGATTCACCCTACAGATATATACCGTACCCCTTACTTATCTTACTTATAGACAGCTATAGGAAAGTAAGACACAAAGCACTATAATTGCCGAGAGGAATTATTTTGACCCAGTGGCGAAATGTTCCTTCAGAAACCCTCTTTCAAAATAATTGATGGGTGTTTGAGGTTCATATTTTATGCACACATGGAGTACTGTCGGTAAGGATGGTTTTCACATTGGTACAATGAATTATTTTATGAAGTTATTAGCAATTAATTGTAATTAAATTGTAATAGAAATATAATTGTACTTAGGCTTCTATGAACAAAAGCAAAGGAAATATGTATGTGTTTAGGTGGAGATATTAGTCTACGTTTTATTAACAGAGGTGCATAAAAGATATATAATAGATAGATAGATAGATAGATAGATAGATAGATAGATAGATAGATACATAGATACATAGATAACAGATAGATAGATAGATAGATAGATAGATAGATAGATAGATAGATAGATAGATAATGGAAATATAGATAGATAATAGATTGAAAGGTAAATAAATAGATAGGATAGATAATAGATAGATAGATACATAGATAGATACATAGATACATAGATAGATAGATAGATAGATAGATAGATAGATAATATGTAGATAGATAGATAGATAGATAGATAATGGATAGATAGATAGATAGATAGATAGATAGATAGATAGATAGATAGATAGAGGATAGATAGATAGATAGATAGATAGATAGATAGATAGATAGATAGATAGATAGATAGATAAGTGAAAGATAGATAGAAAGATATATAAAGTATAAATAGAAAATAGATACTGAAATAGCTGTTTTTCATGATATATGCATGCTTGTTTCTATCTCTTATCTAATTTAATATCTATCTAACTATCTATATATTTATATATGATTTCACATCTTTCTTTCTATCTATCTATCTATTAACTATCATTTATCATCTAATGCATTATGCTCTTCCGTACGTTTAAATTCCCCACAAACGTGTCTGAATGAATGATCATACAACTGCGTCTTTTGCTACGATTTTTCCCCCTCCCATTAAATATTCGCTGCGAAAAGTCTTAGATCCAGTGGTCCAATACATCAAGCCAGATGATATTTATTTCAAGAAATTAATTTTCTTCCATTACAGATAATATTCAGACACCACAATACTATACATTATACACGACAAAATCATAGAAATGAGATCTATACAGCATACCTTGTGCACATCCTGCTTTCCTGGACACATGTAGCAGTGCTTAAGACTGCCATTGAGTATATTCCATACCAAAAAAGGGAAGGAAGAAAAAAACAAGGTGAACTTTAAGATACAACAAAATAAAGGATTA
Organism: Ranitomeya imitator; assembly: GCF_032444005.1. NCBI lineage: Eukaryota > Metazoa > Chordata > Amphibia > Anura > Dendrobatidae > Ranitomeya > Ranitomeya imitator. Next base: position 722,803,579 of record NC_091284.1, read on the forward strand.
GCGTCCAATCAATATGACTGAAACTAAATCATACTTCCCCCAAATAATGCAAACATGGATGTAAGGTCTACCCAGTGTCATCGCTGGAATACTCATAATACTGATGGCTTCACCATAAAGCCTGATCCAGAACTTATTTCTGCTTCGGCCACATATGGCCACAGAACCACACGAAGTCTCAGCGTTCCACGATGGAACGTCCTAGAGGTTCTAGAGCTCTTAACCCTTACAGCACCAGAGGCTCGCTGCAGTTTCATGCTGAATCTTCCAGCAATATGAACATAGGCGGGCATTGGCTGTGATTTACAAGATATTCAAGCATACTCAACAAAACATGTTACAGATGCACCTTATTTACATGGTATAATATTATTAGACAATTAAGACTCCAGATAATGGAAGAAACAGACAGATGTCTTGTGTCATCGAGGCTCTGGCAGTGACAGAACCACGTCCCAGGCTAGGATAAGAGCTGAGTGTTTGACATTTAAATATATCTATATAGATTTATTTATGTATATATTTATATATGCATAGAGCCTACAAAGCATCAGACTCCTGTATATTCACAGTTGGGGATGCAAGGAGAAGCTTGTAGTTTGGCTGGGACCAGTGGTAGATTCTGTCACTTGCATTCCATTTTTATATTAAATAATCCGTAGTTCATTTGAAGAAATGTCTTATACATGGGAATGAGATAAATATGTGTTCAAGGGAAGGTAATGGCGGAGTTTTAGGGGGTTTCGGGTTTCCCCTCTTGTCAGGTATTATGTAAATGGGACGTTTTGCATTTAGTGATGACTTTTTTTTCTTTGACTCTCCGGTTTTGGAACCATATGGTAACCTGGCGTTCGGACAGGCTTGTGGCAGTGGAAATCCTCCGTCTCTTCTCTTTGGTAATGAATTTGCTGGCCGCATATTCCTTTTCCAGCTCCTTCAGCTGGAGTTTAGTGTAGGGGACCCTCTTTTTCCTTCCCCTGCGGTAGCTGCTAACTTCTGGCTGGAGAGGCACCACATCTGCAGTAAACAAACAGGAGATTTTTACCCTACAGCCAGCAGCCTTTATTCCTTCCCACCATGTCAAATGCCTGCCATTCTGCCTTTACACATGGACCTTGCCTGGGCAGAGAGTGGCTCCAATAAATCCCCCCTGACATCTTTAGATCAGCACATTAGTTCAACAGTTCTACAAAAGACGCCTGCAAGATTTATCATCAAGATCAAGTTCATTTCAACTTCAATGCTCATAGTCAGGAAGAGCCTGGAGCTCATATATGGGGGTACATGGGTGCCCTGGACAATAATGGGCAGGTGCTATAGCACAAACATGGTGCACCTATAGAGAAACCTATATGTTTCACATATATTTACTGAAGGGTGCTGTGATCACACTGACAGGCTCTGTGCCTGGATACCCTGATCTGTGCTTGTATACACAGCCCAAATAAACTCTAAGGAAATGAACTGAGATGTAAGCTGGTGTGCATGCAGCATGTAAGTGCATCCATAACCATCATAATGATACAGAATAGGGCATACAGTGAAAAGTAACATCAGGAAAATGGGTAAATATTCAACAGTGCAGTCTACCAAGTCATTTCATATTAGTATCATGTGTCGCCCACTGTTCAGATTGGGGTGTTCCAACCAATTGTTGACCTAAATGTTCACACCTTTCATGGACTATGATTTTAGCTGCATCGAACATATAAGTAACAAGAAAAAAAATCACATTTCTATACTAATGGTTTACAAACACGCTTTAATCTATCTATCTATCTATCTATCTATCTATCTATCTATCTATCTATCTATCTATTATCTATCAATCAATCAAACTATATTTAACTATCTATCTACTATTTGCTTATCGATGTTCATACAATTGATATAAACTCTATATGTATTATCTTCATTCTGTATATGAATAGGTTTACTACATATAATAAAGGAGAATGCGATAATGATTTATTAATGTTATATATTTATAATACTATATTATTATATTATATATGCAGACATTAAACAAAGAATGCATTAACAAATGTAATATCATATGAAATATACTATTACACATGTATATATATATATGTATATATATGTGTGTGTGTGTGTGTGTGTGTGTGTGTGTGTGTGTGTGTGTGTGTGTGTGTGTGTGTGTGTGTGTGTGTGTGTGTGTGTGTGATCTACTAAATGTGCTGCAAAATAATAATGAGAGCTTTGTAAAAAAAAAAATTATATATTTTTTATGTCACCAGGCATTAGATATTTATGTTAGATAAATAAATACACATTCAGTGCTTATCGTCATGCCCATAATATCATATTTCAAATTATGTAGTTAAGTTTTAATACTAAATAGATACATTGATAGTAAATTAATAGACCTGTGTTTAGTACAGACATTTCTATATAGTCATAAGTACATGCAATAGTCAATTTTTGACGTCATATTGTAATTTTCAAAATCTATATATGGATGAATGAATGGATAAATGTATACATAGACAAAGAAACAAGAACAAGACGAAGATGTTATATGGTTAATAAGTATAGACAGATGGAAGATAGATAGATAGATAGATAGATAGATAGATAGATAGATAGATAGATAGATAGATAGATAGATAGATGATAGATATATAGATAGATAGATAGATAGGAGAATAGACATCTAATGTATGTACACATATTTATATACCTTCCTAAATATATACTAAATGGGAAAAATCTGTAAAAATAGATAGATAATAGATAGATAGTTAGATAGATAGATAGATAGATAGATAGATAGATAGATAGATAGATAGATAATAGATGGATAGATAGTAGCTTGCTGATGGCATATCACCAGTAGGTGCAGTACTCAGGTGTGTAATTGTACATGTCACGCTTGGTCTATCACCACTATTCACACATCCTGGTTACTGGAGCATGCTTTATTGTTTAATATCTTAAACTCTCACTAGACTGTATAGTGTTTACTGGGGGTGAGCAGCTAATAAACAGCTAAGCATTCCAAGCATGGCACACACACACAGACCTGAGGTCCAGCAGCTGTGATCTACTCTTATACAATCTGAGGTGGACGTAATAGCCCTAGATGGACGTTTTCTCTACAAATCCATTACCCAGGCTATGGGTATGACTGCTGCCTGCTGTTAAATGTCTCCCCAACGGGAGGAAAAGCACATGAATCCCTGTGTATAACGAGTCTGGATGTACCAGTTGACACCTACATATTTACATGCAGATTCCTACACCCAGGAAGCAGAGACTGAAAGAACACGTTATGTTCATACATGTTACTAGAGATCAACAAGGTATAGGAAGGGATCAGCAAATGGAAGCAGACTGTCAGCACAAGAAATGCTCCTGCAAGTAGACAAAGAGTCTATTAATACCTAAAATATGCTGTTGTGCTAGAGGAAGCAGATGCCTGCTTGTAGGTACAATCATATAGCATGTCCACACAGTAACACACAAATATATATATATTTTACTTTTTAACAATATATCTATAGAGAGAGAATCATGTATATTGGTAAATATACCAATATAAACACACACACACACACACACACACACACACACATATATATATACTCATGGATATATAAAATAATTTATATAATAAAACATATATTTGAGATATATATATATATATATATACTATGACCACACAGTACATGTGTACATAGTGTGTATGTATATATATATATATGTATATATATATATATATGTCCAAAAATCAGAGGCAGCACACCATTCTGGACAAGGTTATGAAGGTATTCAAATTTAATAGCCCATCATGGCAACGTTTCGGCCTGTGGAGAGCCTTTCCCAAGCCAATATATATACACTCATATAATGTATCCAAACAGTAGCACATATGCATATAATCATATAAGATGTATGTGTGTAATCATATAGTATGCCCACACAGTAACACATGTATATATATATCTCCACTTATTGACCATTGGTGGCATAATTACCTGGGAAGGGTGCTTTCCATAGATGGCTGGACTGAGACTGGTCTTTGGAGCAATAGACCTGCCCATCCCACCCGTTGGGGAGAGCCCAGTGCTGGTAGCCCTCCATAGAGATGAGGGTGTCGTGCCTAGGCTCCGGGTGGCTGCTGATGCCCGGGACCACTGACATGTCCAAGTAGCCAGGGACTGCCTGATAGGAGCTGGCGAAGCTGGGATAAAAAGCGAATTCTTTGGCCCTGGAGGAGAAGTCCTCGCTGGGCAGGGGGTTGCTGGGCTCGGGGTACTTGTCGGCCGGGTGGTAGGAGCAGGGCTTCTGGTGTAAGTTGACGTTGTGGCTCTGGGACAACCTGCAGCCGTAGTAGCTGCTCCCGAACGGGTAGGCATAGCCCAGAGAGGCGTTGGAGGAAGCCGTGGGTCCCGGGCACTGCCGGCTGCCGGCCTCTGCGGAGGAGGTGATATCCGTGTACACAGGTCCTTGGTGGCTTCCTATGGTGCTGGAATGGCGCCCCAGCGCTGGGTGAGAGATAAAATCCCTGCAGTGAGTGCTTGGACAGTTCCCACTCAGTCCCTCCATGTCGGGGCTTTTCTTGAGAGTCTTTTCATTCGGGCTTGTTTCATACACGTACATGAAGGTATCCGCCCAGTGTGGATGCAGGATCAGGGAAGAAGTCGTCATAGCATGGTCTGCCCGTGGCTTTTTAAAAGTCAGCTTCCCAAAAGAGAGTCACCTAATTCCCTACAACATTATTGTCTATGGACGCGCATGCGCCGGCGAGCTGGAGAAGGCAGGTCCACGGCTTCATTAAGAAAAGTACTGGCACCACGTGATCGGGGACTCATAGACTACAATGAGGACACGTGACTCCACCCAGGACAGGCTGCTGCCAGCGCCGCTCTACACCGGCTGGAGGGGACCCGGGGACCGACCCTTAAAGGAGACGGAGGGTAACACGCACAGAGGACCGCCAGGGGAAGGGAGAGGACATACTGATATCTCCAGATTATATCATCGCCATCAATGGACAATTATTCCACCTATAACACCTTATATAACACCGAATCCTAACACTGTTCCCTGCTGTAGAGATCTACTAGTATATGTATTTACCTGTAAACTCACAGATGTGGCAGAGCTCACCTTGTCTGCTTCTATCCTGCTGGCACCCCAGCTCTAAACAACAAATTCGATCATTTGTGCTAAGTGACAAACTTATCTCTGCTGCACTGAACTAATTCAGCTATGGAGTGTATATGTGTGTGTGTGTGTGTGTGTGTGTGTGTGTGTGTGTGTGTGTGTGTGTGTGTATGGGTGTGTGTGTGTGTGTGTGTATGGGTGTGTGTGTGTGTGTGTGTGTGTGTGTGTATGGGTGTGTATGGGTGTGTGTGTGTGTGTGTGTATGTGTGTGTATGTATGTGTGAGTGTATGTCTGTGTATATGCGTATGTATGTGTATGTGTGTGTTTGTGTGTATATGTGTATGTATGTGTATGTTTGTGTGTGTATATGTGTATGTATGTGTATGTGTGAGTGTATGTGAGTGTATGTATGTGTGTGTATGTGTGTAAGTATGTGTGGGTGTGGGTGTGTATGTGTATGTTTGTGTGTGTATATGTGTATGTATGTGTATGTGTGAGTGTATGTGTGTGTATGTATGTGTGTGTATGTGTGTAAGTATGTGTGGGTGTGGGTGTGTATGTGTGTGTATGTATGTGTGAGTGTGTATGTATTTGTGTGTGGGTGTGTGTGTTATGAATGTATGTGTGTGTGTCTGTGTATGTGTGTGTATGGATGTGTGTGTGTGTGTATGTGGGTGTCTATGTGTATATGTGCCTGTGTGTATGTATGTGTGTATATGTGTGTGTGCCTGTGTGTGTATGTATAAGTATGTGTGTGGATGCATCCTAAAATTATCATATTTTATCATAAATGGGAAGTATTTGGATACTTTATTTCCATAATTTCAATATATTGTAATTGAGTATTAAGATAAAAAAGTATAATAAACGTGTGTATTTATGTGCGCATGCATTGTGTGTATATTTATATATTTATGTGTCTATGTAGTTATGTGTGTTATATACTGATGTTTGAATTTATGTATTTATGTGTGTATGTAGCTATGTGTGCGTATTTATGGGCGTTCTATACTTGTATATATATTGTGTGTATACTTATGTGTATGTAGTTATGTGTGTGTATTTATGTGTGTATATGTTATATACTGTTGTTTGTATTTGTGTTCATTGTGTATATATTTATGTGTGTGTATTGTCTGCATATTTATGTATTTGTGTGTGTATTTATGTGTGCCTGTAGTTAAGTATGTGTATTTATGTGTGTTATATACTTATGTGTGTGTATTTATGCATTTGCATGTGCATTGCGTGTATATGTATGTGTGTGTATTTATATGTGTATGTATTTATGTATGTGTATTTATGTGTGTTATACTTATGTATGTGTATTTATGTGTGGGCATTGTGTGTATATTTATATGTGTGTTTTTATGTATTATTGTGTGCATTGGGTGTGTATTTACGTGTGTTGTGCACTGATGTGTGTGTTATACACTGATGTGTGTGTTATGCACTGATGTGTGTGTTATACACTGATGTGTGTGTTATACACTGATGTGTGTTATCACTGATTTGTGTGGTATGCACTGATGTGCGTGTATTTATGTGTGCTATGCACTGATGTGTGTTATACACTGATGTATATGTTATACATTGATGTGTGTTTTATACACTGATGTGTGTTTTACACTGATGTGTGTTATACACTGATGTGTGTGTTATACACTGATGTGTGTTTTACACTGATGTGTGTGTTATACACTAATGTGTGTTATACACTGATGTGTGTTATACATTGATGTGTGTGTTATACATTTATGTGTGTGTTATGCACTGATGTGTGTGTTATGCACTGATGTGTGTGTTATGCACTGATGTGTGTGTTATGCACTGATGTGTGTGCTATACACTGATGTGTGTGTTATGCACTGGTCTGTGTGTTATACCCTGATGTGTGTGTTACACCCTGATGTGTGTTATAAACTGATGTGTGTGTTATACACTGATGTGTGTGTTATACATTGGTGTGTGTGTTGTACACCGATGTGTGTGTTATACATTGATGTGTGTGTTATACTTTGAAGTGTGTGTTATACATTGTTGTGTGTGTTGTACATTGATGTGTGTGTTATACACTGATGTGTGCGTTATACATTGATGTGTGTGTTATACTCTGATGTGTGTTATACATTGATGTGTGTTATACACTGATGTGTGTGTTATACTCTGATGTGTGTTATACATTGATGTGTGTTATACACTGATGTGTGTGTTATACATTGATGTGTGTGTTATACTCTGATGTGTGTTATACATTGATGTGTGTGTGTTATACACTGATGTGTGTTATACTTTGAAGTGTATGTTACACATTGTTGTGTGTTGTACATTGATGTGTGTGTTATACATTGATGTGTGTGTTATACACCGATGTGTGCATTATACATTGATGTGTGTGTTATACTCTGATGTGTGTTATACATTGATGTGTGTTATACACTGATGTGTGTGTTATACATTGATGTGTGTGTTATACATTGATGTGTGTGTTATACTCTGATGTGTGTTATACATTGATGTGTGTTATACACTGATGTGTGTGTTATACATTGATGTGTGTTATACATTGATGTGTGTGTTATACATTGATGTGTGTGTTATACATTGATGTGTGTTATACATTGATGTGTGTGTTATACCCTGATGTGTGTTATACATTGATGTGTGTGTGTTATACACTGATGTGTGTTATACTTTGAAGTGTATGTTATACATTGTTGTGTGTTGTACATTGATGTGTGTGTTATACATTGATGTGTGTGTTATACACTGATGTGTGCGTTATACATTGATGTGTGTGTTATACTCTGATGTGTGTTATACATTGATGTGTGTTATACACTGATGTGTGTGTTATACTCTGATGTGTGTTATACATTGATGTGTGTTATACACTGATGTGTGTGTTATACATTGATGTGTGTGTTATACTCTGATGTGTGTTATACATTGATGTGTGTGTGTTATACACTGATGTGTGTTATACTTTGAAGTGTATGTTATACATTGTTGTGTGTTATACATTGATGTGTGTGTTATACACTGATGTGTGCGTTATACATTGATGTGTGTGTTATACTCTGATGTGTGTTATACATTGATGTGTGTTATACACTGATGTGTGTGTTATACATTGATGTGTGTGTTATACACTGATGTGTGTGTTATACATTGATGTGTGCGTTATACATTGATGTGTGTGTTATACACTGATGTGTGTTATACTCTGATGTGTGTGTTATACACTGATGTGTGTTATACACTGATGTGTGTGTTATACATTGATGTGTGTTATACCCTGATGTGTGTTATACATTGATGTGTGTGTTATACACTGATGTGTGTGTTATACATTGATGTGTGTGTTATTCCCTGATGTGTGTTATACACTGATGTGTGTGTTATACCCTGATGTGTGCGTTGTACATTGATGTGTGTGTTATTCCCTGATGTGTGTTATTCCATGATGTGTGTTATACACTGGTGTGTGTGTTATACGCTGATGTGTGTTATACACTGATGTGTGTGTTATACACTGATGTGTGTGTGTTATACACTGATGTGTGTGTTATACCCTGATGTGTGTGTTATACACTGATGTGTGTGTTATACATTGATGTGTGTGTTATTCCCTGATGTGTGTTATTCCATGATGTGTGTTATACACTGGTGTGTGTGTTATACCCTGATGTGTGTTATACACTGATGTGTGTGTTATACCCTGATGTGTGTGTTATACACTGATGTGTGTGTTATTCCCTGATGTGTGTTATTCCATGATGTGTGTTATACACTGGTGTGTGTGTTATACCCCGATGTGTGTTATACACTGATGTGTGTGTTATACCCTGATGTGTGTGTTATACACTGATGTGTGTGTTATACACTGATGTGTGTGTTATACACTGATGTGTGTGTTATACACTGATGTGTATGTGTTATACACTGATGTGTATGTGTGTTATACACTGATGTGTATGTGTTATACACTGATGCGTGTGTTATACACTGATTTATGTGTTTTACACTGATGTATGTGTGTTATACACTGATGTGTGTGTTATGCATTGATGTGTGTGTGTTATACCCTGATGTGTGTGTGTTATACACTGATGTGTGTGTTATACACTGATTTATGTGTTTTACACTGATTTATGTGTTATACACTGATGTGTGTGTTATGCATTGATGGGTGTGTTATACACTGATGTGTGTGTGTTATACCCTGATGTGTGTGTGTTATACACTGATGTACATGTCTGTGTGTAGCCAGGGTGCCTGTGCCCGGTGCTTGGAGCTCAGGGTGGTTGTAGTGAGAGGTTATAAATACTAATCTACAATCTCACTGACTGGCACAGGAGTAGGTAAAGTCACTGGCATCAGAAGCTTGCCATTGAATGCAGGTGGCCCCAACCTACATCCACCTGGCTGTACAAAACGTCAGTGCTGGGGGAGAAGGATGCAAGAAGTGTCATGGAAGCTATGGACCTCACTGAATAAAATGAATGGACACAGAAATCCAAATCGTCGCCTTGTGGAATGTGGAAGGACTGAATCTTGCAGCCAGGAAACAATTTATGACAATTGTCATGTAAAATGTCCCTCGTGCTCCCTCCCCACACAAGGGGCTTCCTTTAGTGCTTGGCACAGGGAAATAGCGGACTCCTTTTTTTTTCTGATTGTGACGGTAAATCACATTATTCAGGGACGATAGTAAACTTCTTCATTGTCCATTGACCTACAAACAAGGTCCTGGGGGCTGCTGACATCTCTGTGAAATGCTGAGAAGAGCCAAAGAGCCCTGTCGGCTGCCATTGTCCTGGGCATTCCTGATTTTTTTTTTCTACTGTTTGGCCTCAAAAATGTGTGGAAGGCCAAGGTCAAGGTGGAGATGGCAGACATGCGGGCCCTTAATTAGTGTCTAGACAAACAGGAACGGGGTTTTAGCATCAAGGTTTTCAAGAGCCACTTTAAGATGCATCACCTCTTCTTCTGGATTAAGGTGCTTACCACCATAGAAGCCTAATCCCCCAGTGGAGGAGTGATCTGCCAGACTCGACTTCCAGGGGGCCTTTTCTTTGTATCATGGGTTAAAAGGGACACATATGAAAATTCTGTGCTCACCCAAGAAGCTTTTTGTTCCAAACAGATGTCTCATAGCAGCCCCCATCCCCCAACCCTTTAGTCCTCAGGATCTCTAGTGGATATAGAATTGTGGCACTACAACACTACTACACGACCATGTAAAACTGCACAGTAAGCAAATAACTGATTGATTAATAATGAATGAACTTATAATACTGGACATGTGTAATTTTTCTGTATCATAGAGCTCCTTGATGTCCTGCCCACCCCTTTTCATTTTATTTAGCTCTGTATTCCTGTCCCTCACAAACAATATGAATTTCTCAGTGTAGACAATAAGCTGCATTATTATACAAAGCAGAGTTCGGATACATAAGAATGATGAGTGATGAGACAAACCTGCTTGTAATAACTTATACATTTCTATGTTGATATAATAAAAAATATTATATATATACACACACACACACACACACACACACACACACACACACACACACACACACACACACACACACACACACACACATTTATCTGTCCATTTGCCTTTCTATGTAAGATTAAAATCCATTATATAATGGTTCAGTACAATGGTTCTTGAATGTTCAGGCAAGTAAACCTACTAACATTTAATTACCACTATAGTAAAAGTTGTATAGGTAGTTTCCACATTCTTTTAATTGATCTTTCTCTCCCAATATATATTTATATACTATCTACACAATTTATTGATTTATTTAGGAAACAAAAAATTGTTATCAGTGTTATTATTATATATACATATATATGTACATATACACATGTGTGTGTGTGTATATATATATATATATATATATATATATATATACACACACACACTAAGACACTAACTGGATATATATATATATTCAGGCTATATTTATGGATTTAGTGGCACATATTATTCAGTTCCCTTGGTTCCACATGCAGTGATCTTTGTCATCTGCTTATAATGTATCTGCAAGTGCTTCCATTCATATGCCTATGCTCCTGGTTATTACAGCAACATTAACCACTACAAGGAGAGACTGAAACGCTGCAGGATTAAGATAAAGCCATCAGTGCTCTATAATTTCCTTTATTGCCCTGAATATTCGCATGACACAATATTGCATGGCTCTTATCCACCCATAACGTCCTCACAAAGCAGGAAATGTGCTTCTTTACCGAGTGGATTTTTCCACTCACTGGGAACTTACAATGACAAGCTTTGATAAGTGGCTGCTATATATAAGATTGTTTTGAGAATTTATTATAGCAAACAATGTATAATGTAAGCTCTAACCTGTACATTAGGTAACTAGAAACACTGTTATAGCAATTCTGTCACAAGTAATGTTCTGTTACAGCATAAACAGAGAGACCTTGGTGTTTATTGTCTTGTTTATCATATATAAAGGGCATCCTCCCTCACATCTAGGAATACAGAATAATGTCCCAGAATTTCTGTTATTTATTACATTGTCGTATGCACTATGAGAAGGTGGAATCATTTGCGCTAATAAAAAAAATTAATACATGCATATCAATGTTCACATTATTAATGATAATGCTAGTGTCTATAACCATTACTATAATGTCTACAGACTCTAAGATATTCACCTTTCATTACATTACTATCCATTCAGCTTATATGCACTTAGTATATTCTTAAAGGAGCAGAGAGAACCCGAATAAGAGATACCCATAACGTACAATATACTATATTATTTTGCTTATTTGTATTTAATGCTATTTTACTTTTTGTTTTTTTCATTTTCTAGCCAACTATGGAGAAACAACATGTTTATATCTAACTCAGTAATGTATGTTATATGATTTGACGTAAAGTATTACAAGTGCAGCCACAACCGCAACACACTCCTAAACATTTGTAAAAATGAATGAATAAATAAATAAATGAGATAAATAGAAGAAATATCTCGTCTAGATAGATTGATAGCTATTGGACAGATGCATATTTAGGAAGATAGATATTGGATAGATAGATGATAGACAGACAGATAGATAGATAGATAGATAGATAGATAGATAGATAGATAGATAGATAGATATTGTATAGACAGAGATAGATATTTGATAGACAGATAGATAGATAGATAGATAATATATTGATAGATAGATTGATAGATGATTGATAGATAGATAGATAGATAGATAGATAGATAGATAGATAGATAGATAGATAGATAGATAGATAGATAGATAGATGATAGCTAGAAGATATAGATATATAGATAGATAGATAGATAGATAGATAGATAGATAGATAGATAGATAGATAGATAGATTAGATAGATATATAGATATTGTATAGACAGAGATAGATATTTGATAGATAGATAATATATTGATAGATAGATTGAGAGATGATAGATAGATAGATAGAAGATATATAGATAGATAATATATTGATAGATAGATTGATAGATGATAGATAGATAAATAGATTGATAGATAGATGATAGATAGAAGATATATGTATATATATATAGATAGATAGATAAATAGATTGATAGATAGATGATAGATAGGATATATATATATATATATATATATATATATATATATATATATATAGATTGATTGATTGATAGAGAGATAGACGTATTTAAATGAATAAAAGATGATAGGTAGATTGATGGTATATATCTATATATTTATAAATATAGTTTTATCAGAGTTTTTCGTGTCCAGATTTCTGAAAATGTTAATTTTTATCTTACTGAAAACTCCTCCTGGAAGAAATGATACCGGTGCCACTTTGTCGGTGATTAGGGAAGCGTCTGATAGACAAAATAAACGCCATGCGCGCATTCGGCTTAGTAATGCCTCATGTAAGGGTGGACTTCAGAGCTGTATTTCATATACTTACTTCTAAGTTACTGTATTTTTGACAAGCAAATAGTGATGAGTAATGGATGTTTGAACACTCATCTGTCTGAATATCAGACGCTTGAAAATGGAAATAAATCTTGTGTTAATCTGACATATCCTCCTGCCTGGGCGAGTACCCTGTAATTTCTGGCTCTACTGTAATAGGGAAGCTGGATCTAATGCTGGGTTGTAGTGGAACTCCTCCAGACAATGGAGACATGAGCAGTATGGCAATTCAGGGTGTGAGATTCTCTCTCCATGCACAATGGGCACAGGAAGCAGAGTGGACGGAGAGGTGCTGTAGTTGTAAACACCACAGGTTACTGTCCTGGCAGATAAAGGCATCAGAAGGATGCGACCCAGCCAGGAGACACAGACAATAGGCCCATATACTCCATTCACCAGGGCAGACACTGCTCGGAAGGCCAAGTTCAAATGCAGCAGAG